>NC_139952.1:50684822-50687322 GCF_963454915.1 Gymnoscopelus microlampas | reverse complement strand
TACTTTTACTTAGGTAAAAAAACTGAGTACTCCGTCCATCTCTCCTCCCTCCCTTCCCTTACCCAGGGGGAAGGGAGGGAGGGGTGAGGGGTTCTTCCCCCGGGGGGCATCAAGACATCATCTTCTCATTCCACCGCCGTGGCGTTTAAAAAAAAGGAAGAAAGGGAGTAAAAAAAGGACAGGAATGTGTTGTGTTTCTGCCGCGGCTAACGGAGCGTGAACTGGACCTGAGCCATAACTGCTGATGCAATCACACAATAACCAACAACCTGTGAAATGATGCTAACTGCTTCCTATACGGAGAGAGAGAGAGAGAGAGAGGGAGATAGGGAGAGAGAGAGAGAGAGAGAGAGAGAGAGAGAGAGAGAGAGGGGGAGAGAGAGAGAGAGAGAGAGAGAGGGAGAGAGAGGGAGAGAGAGAGAGAGAGAGAGGAGAGAGAGCGAGGGAGAGAGAGAGAGAGAGAGAGAGAGAGAGAGAGAGAGAGAGAGGAGAGAGAGGGAGAGAGAGGGAGAGAGAGGGAGAGAGAGAGAGAGAGAGAGAGAGGGAGAGAGAGGGAGAGGGAGAGAGAGAGAGAGAGAGAGAGAGAGGAGGGAGAGAGAGAGAGGGAGAGAGAGAGAGGAGAGTGAGGAGGGAGAGGGAGGGAGAGGGAGAGAGAGAGGGAGAGAGAGAGAGAGCGAGAGAGAGAGAGAGAGAGAGAGACTACACGCCATACCACTGATAGATAGAGAGACGTGTGTATCTAAAATGTATCTCTGGTCTCTCTGTCAGTAACCTGTTCCAGTTCAAAACGGTTCGCTCTAAGGAAATGTAGAAACATGGAAAGAAGCCTCTCAGTTCTGAACACAATCTGAACTTGTCTTTCCGATAACAAACTGCCATTACACCTTGAATACATAAGACCACAATGGAAACAAGACCCCGGGACGCTATCCTTTTAGCGTTAGCATTACGATTCACTCAGCTCTACGATACGATACGCATCACCATACAAGATACACCACTAGGTTCAACATTTTTTAAACACAAAATTATATAAGCTCAAATTATATAAGCCCACAACGCGTCGCAGCGCGACGCGTTGTGGGCTTGTAGATCTGCTGTTTTTTCGGCTTTAGGCTTACGGTTAAAACTGCCAAAATATAAGTTCATAAATATAGCTGCAAGCAGCGATAATACGGGGCCAGGAGAGAGAAAGAGAAATGATAATTCCTTTAACAGGTCAGTTCATGAAAGTCCTTGCGGTCTTGTTTCCAATGAGGGCCTGTGAGCAATTAGGGGTTAAGAGTCTTGCTCAGGGACAAAATTCATTTCATCGACACATTTGTTGACCTGGCCTGGAATCGTACCTGGGTCAACCAGAGCCTCTGGCTCCCTAGGCGGGCTCACTAACCACTCAGCTATGGCCGACCCTCAGAGAGAGAGAGAGAGAGAGAGAGAGAGAGAGAGAGAGAGAGAGCGAGCGAGAGAGCGAGAGAGCGAGAGAGCGAGAGAGCGAGAGAGAGAGAGAGAGAGAGAGAGGATTGAAGAGAGAGACATGGAAACGGAATAGATTGAAGATAGAAACGGAATAGATTGAAGAGACAGAGAGAGAGACATGGAAACGGAATATATTGAAGATAGAAACGGAATAGATTGAAGAGACAGAGAGAGAGCCATGGAAACGGAATAGATTGAGTGATGTTTTTTGCAATTCAACTTAAATGAGTCTGCATCAAGTGAGGCTTGAACTGGCAACCTTGCGATCGTGAGGCACTCTTAGGTAGCTGCAACACTACCTATAGTGCTATAGCTTTGTCCAGGCTGATATTGTCTGTTGAGGATCACTCTTGCCTTCTGTCATGACCCAAGCCCCTGTTTCACTAACACAAAGATCACTCGTTCACAAACCATTTACCAATGAAGAAATTGTACATCTCCTCAGAACCAAAACTAGTGAAAGTAGCCGATCTACAAGCTCACAAACCATTAAAAGTTGTCAGATTGTACATCGGCTATTTTCACAATGAAGTATGTTATACATTGAAAAAACATACTCTCATTGCTATCTGAAAAGTTGTGAGATTGTAGATAAGCTATTTTCACAATGAAGTATGTAAAAAACACTCAATTAAGTATTTCATGTTATCTTTAACAATTGCAAATGTATTCATTGATAGTCATGTTGTGTGAAATGCAACTTAGATGAAGTCTGCACCAAGTGAGGCTTGAACCTGTGACCTTGAGGTTGAGAGACATACACTTAAGTGGGACGTATTGGACCAACAGACAAACCTCTGAAAAAAGAGATCACACTGATCATACAGTTTCACGCAAATAGCTGAAAAACCTTAAAAAAAAAAAAGCTCAAGATTGCGGACAATCTAAGGGCGGTGCTTACTGGTCAACGTGATAGATGTGTTCCTCATTAGTCAAGGCACATGTGTAAGCAGGTCTAATGGCTGTCGGCCAAACGAGGCATGACTTTTGCCTGTTTAAAGTTTCAATTTAAAAAAAATTGCTA
>NC_139952.1:50674822-50679822 GCF_963454915.1 Gymnoscopelus microlampas | reverse complement strand
ACGCAGTGGCAGAATACCTGAGCACCGTGACCGACCCAAAACAAAGAAAAATCTTAACTAGGTACAGACTCAGTGAGCACAGTCTTGCGATCGAGAAAGGTCGTCACAGGCAGACCTGTATCCCGAGAGAAGACAGACTATGCACCCACTGCACACAAAAGGAAGTGGAAACCGAGCTACACTTCCTAACCGTCTGTCCTTTGTACCAAGACATCAGAGACACATACTTCCCACAGATTACAACCACACACAGAGATTTTGAAAACATGACCAATGACAAAAAACTCCCATATCTGCTGGGCGAAGTACAACAATGTGCAAACACAGCAGCAAGATTCGTGAGCTGCTGTGATAGGAGAAGGATATCGAACGGAACACAACCACCCTAAAGACTAATCATTGTGTATATTCCTGCACTATATTTGCACCCAGTGATCTTGGTACATAGAAATTGATCTATTGAAAATTCTGACTTTCAAATGTACATTTTTTATTTTGATTGTATTGCTGTATTGTTGTATTGTGCTTTTTGCTTTGGCAATGTAAACGTATGTTTTCTCATGCCAATAAAGCCCTTTGAATTGAAAAAATTGAATTGTGTGTGTGGATGATGTTATGCACAGCAGAGGATTAGGAGCTAAAAGGAGGTCAACCAGAATGCTGTATGACTCACCGCTCCTTTTCTGCTGCAGTATGAAAACCATGAAACCTAGTATCTCCATATGTACAATCTCTATGTTTCATTTCTTCACCCTCTAGCACTCACCTCTTCAAACTCTAGCTCACACCCTAGCACTCACCTCTTCAAACTCTAGCTCACACCCTAGCACTCACCTCTCCAAACTCTAGCTCACCCCCTAGCACTCACCTCTCCTTGCATCACTTCTTGACGCCTTTTTTCTCTCTCGCTTTTTGCCCCTTTTTGAGTGGTGCAAACCAGGGACGTGCACAGATATACTCTAGGTGGCGCTAGAGCACCTGCCCTTTGCCCTCTTGACCAGAAGTGCCCTTTTGCAAAAAAAATAAGCAAAAAACTTGTTTTTTTTTCCAGTTTACAGCAGGGGTCTTCAACAGGGGGTCCGGGACCCCTAGGGGGTCCTCAGAGTTACTACAGGGGGGTCCGCCAAATCTTCTATGTGATATGATTTTTCTTTTTACCATAACCACTCGAAACCTAGCATCCCTTTTCTGAGGAGAACTTTAGCCAAAAATAGCAGATCTACAAGCCCACAACGCCTCGCAGCGTGGTGCCTTTGAATTAGTGTAACTGGTTGCATCCATGTGTTGCAATCAGCTGCAGCTGTTGAGGCCGTGCTCAAACATACGGACGGACGGACGGACGGACGGACGGACAGACACACACGGTCAAATGTAGGAGTGGTTTGCACCAGTGGCGTGCACAGACATTTTGAGGGGCAGGGTACTCAAGTAAATTATAATTTTTTGTTTACTTGGTTTGCTCTTTTTTCCCTCTACACCTATACCTCTTTGCCAAAAATAGCCGATCTACAACAAGCTCACAACGCGTCGCAGCGCGACGCGTTGTGAGCTTGTTGTAGATCGGCTATTTTCAAATAAGTGGTTAGTGTATGTTTTATAATATAATAATTTATATCTGCAAAGTAACTAGCTCGGTTACAACAGCTCTGCTTTTTAACAGCTCTGTAAGTAATCAAATAATCTCTCAGGAACAGATTCAGACGCTCCGCTACTGAATGTGTCGGGACGGTCGTTCAGAACGCGCGCGCATCGGCCTACAAGTGGCCTACAAGTGGGCGGGCCTTAGATCAGGAAGTAAGCCGCGCTTTAAAACACATCCACCGCCAAGGGCTAATCTCAGAATGTACTCACCAGTGCCAAGGTTTTATTGTTGTTTTTTTCAGTTCGCCATAGGCCCCGTTAAAATCCTTTAGAATGGACTGTTTGTAAACATCGTGCACATGTCCCTGTGTCTACGAGTGCAGACCACGTGTCAAACGGAGCCGCCATGTTTGAGTTCTGACCGTTTATGTTAACATGGGAAATGCGAGGAGGAAAAACTACACAGGATAAACAATGGTTTTAGTGTGCGCCTTAGAATGGAGGCCGACGGGAAACAAAAAACGGGATCGCACTTCCGGTCGACTTCCGGTGGTGTTACACTGAAAATGGTCCCCCTAGAAAATTGAAAAAAATTAAATAAATCGAAAAAAAGGAAAACACACCCGGACCGTAGCACTACGGTCTCGGCGCTTAACAGTTGGATTTAACGGACCGTAGGACTACGTTCTTGGCGGTTAATGTGTTAACCAATCAAAGCCGCTCCAGTCTCCGCGGAGTTTCTAGGTCTGCGACGCGTTGTGAGCTTGTAGATCTGCTATTTTCAGCATGCCGGTGTAAAATCAGCCATTAGGACCCCATCGAGGCACTGCCAACACACATTTCAGTCGACTAAATCAACTGTAGATTTAGTCGACTATAATCTTATGATATTTAGTCCATTGGTTCTCAAAGTGGGGTCCGGGGATACTCGAGGGGGTTCCAGGGGGTCCCCAGCTAAATGATGGACAGGAACCAAATGGACCCTTATGGGTCCATTTGGTTCCCTTTGTACACTCTCAGAGTTAAATTAACATTGATTTTACAATATGAATTGGGGTCCCAGAGGTATACATGCCATTAAATGGGGGTCCGTAGCCCTAATGCATGTCAAACTGGGGGTCCTTGAAATTAAAATGGTTGAGAATCACTACTAGAGCCGTAAAAAATCTTCTCTTATGGGGGTCCCTGGCTTATCTTTTCAAATGGGGGTCCGCGGTTTAATAAGTGTCTATTTGGGGGTCCTTGGCACGAAAAAGTTTGAGAACCACTGATTTAGTCGACTAAAACTAGACAAAAACTAAAACAATTCAGATGACTAAAATATGAGTTAAAAAAAAGATTGAAAACTTGAAAACGTATGATCAAAATTTGCTGCCAAAAATGAACAGTGTGAAAGTCCAGGCCTCACACCTCCAGTAAACCACCAGAACCTCTGTCTGTCTGTCTGTCTGTCTGTCTGTCTGTCTGTCTGTCTGTCTGTCTGTCTGTCTGTGGTGTATCCATGTCACGTGACCTGGTCAGATAAGGCGGTTAACGAGGGGTTAATCCCAGTCACCCTGGGGAGACGAGGCCGCGTTTCCCCCCCCGGGACAGATAAAGCCCACATCACTGTCCTCCATCTTGTTATGCTAATGGATGGAGGCTAGGGTGTCACTCACACACACACACACACACACACACACACACACACACACACACACACACACACACACACACACACACACACACACACACACACACACACACACACACACACACACACACACACACACACACACACACACACACACAGCCAGGGGCCGTCTCATTTACAGATTAAAAAACGAAAGTGCCGCCCATTAATTATTTAGTCAAAAACCTAACCCCTCTCTCTCTCTCTCTCTCTCTGTGTACACCTCCCCTTTCTCTCACCCCCCCCCCCATCTCTCTCTCTTTCTCTGTCTCTCTCTCATGTGCTGCCCACGGTGTGGGGAGAGCAGAGGAGAGGAGAGGAGAGGAGGATTAGCTTTCTCTCTTAACCCATTAAGACCTGAAGCCATTCTTTAAATAAATCTAAATCAGTTTTTTGAAAAAAAATCTGGAAAATAGTTCACCCAAAAAATGACTTATTTTCTATCAATTGCACACCCTATGAAGCCTTGAATACATGGATTCTTTTTTGTTTTTGTGGCATTCCTAAGCTAATGATTTGATTCCCGTCTCCTACCGGCTAATGTATCCGGTAGGAGACACAAAAGTAGATTATTTGTGTCTCCTACCGGAAATACACACGGTCATCAAATTATTGTCTTAGGAATGCAGCAAAAACAAAAATAAATCCATGAAATCAAGGCTTCATGGGGTGTGTAATTGATAGAAAATAAGATTTGTTTTGGGTGAACTCCTCCTTTAAAATGAGACGCAGCAGACGCCTCCCCGGTCTTAATGGGTTAATGGCGTGGTCATCTTATCAGCGGCGTGGAAAGTGGAGAGGACACCAGAGACTCTGGGGGGATCCAGAGGGGAGGGGGGGTTTGGGGGGGGGTATTACTTACACCTGCAGTTCACTGAGGAGGCAGGAGCAGATCAAGGCCAGGGAGGAGGGGGTGGGGGGGGGGGGGGGAGTCTCTGGTTCAGTGGAGTACAAGCACCTTAAGGAGCAGCTGATCATATCTGAACCCATACAGCTGATCTGAGATATAGAGCAACTAACCAGCTTTAACTGTCATTTTAACATTTGTTTGGCTATTCAAAAAGTACATCTATACTTGTAGATCTGCCATTTTTGAAGAAAAATAAATCGTGAAAATGTGTGCAAATCTTCATGTATCAATATATATATATATATATATATATATATATATATATATATATATATATATATATATATATATATATATATATATATATATATATATATATATATATATATATATATATATATATATATTGTAGATCTGCTATTTTTTGAATAGCCAAAGTGTAAAATAATGCTTTTTAGCTCAAATCAAAAAGTGACACAGATGCGTTCCAGGGCTTAAAGGGTTAATAAAATTGAATTGAATTGAATTGAATTGAATTGATATCGGTCATTGCACATACTGTACTCCTACAGGCTGGGGGGGGCCGGCACCTGTCAGCAGGAGGAGTAGGACGAAGGCTCTACGTCCTCCTGGTGGGGGCTCCTCACTGGCAGGTGTGTCAGTAGGATAGACAGCAGTGACAACACAGACATGTGTGTGTGTGTGTGTGTGTGTGTGTGTGTGTGTGTGTGTGTGTGTGTGTGTGTGTGTGTGTGTGTGTGTGTGTGTGTGTGTGTGTGTGTGTGTGTGTGTGTGTGGAGAGGAATTAATTGGCATAACGACTACATTGGGGATAAAAATGGGTGGAAAATAATTGGCTAATCTAAATAAAAATAATAATAATAATAAATGTTTGCT
>NC_139952.1:50657322-50662322 GCF_963454915.1 Gymnoscopelus microlampas | reverse complement strand
AATATACCCAACGTTGTGTGACTATTTTCATCGTTAATGTTCTAGGGTGCAGAAAAGGGGCGCTCCGACGCATTGTGAGCTTGTAGATCAGCTATTTTCATCACGCGACACCAGGCACAATGACATATAAATCATGGCGAAAAGAAAACAAAAGCAAGACCACAAAACCCAAATCATCGCCATGCTGGCTTGTGGTTTTCTGCTATTTTTGTCAAAATTCTATCTTTGCCATGGACATAAAAATGAGTGGAAATGTATTACCAGAAACACACCACTTCTTACAACTCTGAGAGTGCACAAATGGAACCAAATCATAATGGATTTGGGTGCCAAATCAATATGTCCGTACACGGACACATGTGTCTGTGGCAAAGACTTGTCCTTGTCTGTGGCAAATGTTAGATTTTGTTTTTACATAACATGATATTGTTCTTATTTTGATCACAAGACCAAATTACTGAATGTCAGTATCCTGGTTTTCTTCAGAATATGTATGACATTGATTTACTATGAGGCTATGTATGGCACATTATGGACTTTTTCAAGGACCACCATAACTCTGAGAGTGTACAAATGGAGCCAAATGGGTCCATTTGTACACTCTCAGAGTTACAGACCTGTAAGGGTCCATTTGGTCAAGGAACCCTGAAGGTCCCTTACTGAACTATACAGTATATTAGGGCTATAGCTCTTTGGTGCCTATTTTCTCCGGTGCCCTTACCCATGATCCCTTTGCCATGTTACTATTTTTAAAAGCATTTTTCAAATAGTTCAAAAAGCCGATCTACAAGCTCACAACGTGTCGATGTAGATCGGCTAGCTGAACTACTTAAAAATGTTTTTAAAAATTGCAAAGAAGTTTAGGGATCATGGGTAAGGGCACCGGCGGAAAATATGGCCCTTTATGTTTTTCTGGTCATATTATTATTTTCCGCTCATTTGTATGTCCGTGGCAAAAAAAACATTTTTTTGACAGAAATGTCCGCCACATGCCAGCATGGTGATGACAGGCTGCACAAACCTACATGACGTCCTCCTCACCCTTTTGACCAGATAAAGACACAATAAACTAAACATGGCTGAAGAGTCCATCAGGTCCTTCTAGAGCAGTGGTTCTCAAACTTTTTCATGTCAAGGACCCCCAAATTGACACTTATTAGCCCGCTGACCCCCATTTGAAAAGATATGCCAGGGACCCCCATAAGAGAAGATTTTTACGGCTCTAGCAGTGATTCTCAACCATTTTAATTTCAAGGACCCCCCAGTTTGACATGCATTAGGGCTACGGACCCCCATTTAATGGCATTTCTATCTCTGGGACGCCAATTCATATTGTAAAATCTATGTTAATGTAACTCTCAGAGTTACAGACCCATAAGGGTCCATTTGGTTCCTGTCCATCATATAGCTGGGGACCGCCTGGAACCCCTCAAGTACCCCTGGGGGTCCCCGGACCCCACTTTGAGAACCAACGTTCTAGAAAGGAGGAGAAAACAGACGCTAGCTGAGTGGAGATGGGTGCATTTCTCCTTTCCGACATGTCGCCTTTCCGACGTTGACGAACCCTATACTAGGGTTGTCCGATATTGGCTTTTTTACCGATAACCGATATACCGATATTGTCCAACTCTTAATTACCGATACCGATATCAACCGATACCGATATATGCGGGGATTATTGTGATTAGGGTAAGCTCAAATTTCATATCACACACACCATATACAGTAAGAACTCCTGTAACTTATTTATAAAGCAAAAAAAAAAAAAAAAAAAAAAAAAAAAAAATCAAAAACCGATACCGATATTTTCCCGATATCAATTTTTATGCTAATATCGGCCGATAATATCGGGAGGCCGATAATATCGGACATCCCTACCCTATACCTAACCCTAACCCTAACCGCACGCAAGCCACTAGTCGGAGTGGTGAGATGTCGGAATGGAGAGTGAACACCAGTGGGGATGCTAACGCTACGTGACTTTGTAGCTTCTCTTTCCCCTGACTTTGTGTGCGTGGGCGCGGCACACACACACACACACACACACACACACACACACACAGGTGGAACTGTCACATCGGATGCATAATAATATGCATGCGCTTCTGGACGGCCATATGTCCAACACGCCAAGCTCCCTGCTTTACCAAGTCTAATCAGGACGGGCTGTCCACTCACGTTAAATGACTGGCTGGGACACGAAACCGATAGAAAAAAACTAAAGAAACGGACCGGAAAGGTGAGCTCAGCGGGGCGCAGATCTGCACCAGGTGGCATAACCCCCCCCCCCCCCCCCCCCCCCGAAAATAAATATACACCGTCTGACGCAGTAATAATGTCAAACTACGTGTGTGTGTCTCTCTCTCTGTCTCTCTGTCTGTCTCTCTGTCTGTCTGTCTGTCTGTCTGTCTGTCTGTCTGTCTGTCTGTCTGTCTGTCTGTCTGTCTGTCTGTCTGTCTCTCACTCTCTCTCTCTCTCTCTCTCTCTCTCTCTCTCTCTCTCTCTCTCTCTCTCTCTCTCTCTGTCTCTGTCTCTCTCTCTCTCTCTCTGTCTCTCTCTCTCTGTCTCTCTCTGTCTGTCTCTCTCTCTCTCTCTGTCTCTATCTGTCTCTCTCTCTCTCTCTCTCTCTCTCTCTCTCTCTCTCTCTCTCTCTCTCTCTCTCTCTCTCTCTCTCTCTCTCTCTCTCTCTCTCTCTCTCTCTCTCTCTCTCTCTCTCTCTCTCTCTCTCTCTCTCTCTTCATATAGATTGAAAACACTAGAGTTATACTCGTAGAATGTAAACACGAGCGTGAATTATTATATTTGATCTTGGCGTTCAGGCTCTGCTAGGCCTATGCATTACAGTGTGTGTGTGTGTGTGCGTGCGCGTGCGCGTGTGCGCGTGCGCGTGCGTGTGTGTGTGTGTGTGTGTGCGTGTGCGTGTGCATGCGTGCGTGCGTGTGTTTCAGAATAAAAGCTCTATAGTTTCATCAAAATAAAAGTACAAGACAGCAAGCCGCAGGAACACTTTGTCTGAAATGTTCCGTTTTTAGTTTTTCCAACATATTAATAATAGCCTATGTTCATGTATTTGTCCCGTTCCGGGGTAAATACCACAGCCCAGTATATTCATGTTGCGGGGTAAATACCACAGCCCAGTATATATTCATGTTCCGGGGTAAATACCACAGAGAGGGGTATCAATGTAAATTTCATGGACGGTTCTCACAGCACGACCCCTATTAAAACGGGACCCCGCTCGGGTCAGAGGTCATGACAGGCTGTTAAGCTGAGGCTTATATGAGTGCATTCATGAGGGGCCGGGGATTGGGCCGGGGGACCTCAGTTTGACCCCCCCCCCCCACCCCAGCCAAACAGAGATGATCCCCCCCCATAGCCCCCGCCCCCACATAGATTCCAAACATTCCATTGGCCTCAATTACAGAGCAGGGGAGAAGCCAGGACCCCCGAACTACAGCCCACCTCTACACACACACACACACACACACACACACACACACACACACACACACACACACACACACACACACACACACACACACACACACACACACACACACACACACACACACTGTACACCCTCAAATCCTCAGTGTTCACTTAACCCTGAGGATGTACAAATGGACAGTGGTGGAAAAAGTATCAACACTGCAATATAGAAATACTCTGTTACAAGTAAAAGTCCCTAATTCAAAATGTACTTGAGTAAAAGTACAAAAGTATTGGCATCAAAATGGACTTAAAGTACCAAAAGCAAACGTGCAGAATGTCCCGTTTCACAAGTTTTCAAATGTATAAAGATCTTCTGAAAATAGCCGATCTACGAGCTCACAATGCCATGCAGAGGGAACGCCCATGCAGAGGGAACGCCATGACGGTGGCTGAGACATTACGGTGATGTCTGACAAGACTGGTCTCTGTGTCAAAGACAACACAACCCTGATCCTTCTTCTCACACCGGATCACCGGATCACTTCCCTCTCCACTGGATCCCTTCTTCATGCTAGTTCTATACATAATGGGCTCTATTTTTCCCATTATCCCTAAACTTCTTTGCCATTTTTTACTATTTTTAAAAACATTTTCAAACAGTTCAACTAGCCCAGTGGTTCTCAAACTTTTTCGTGTCAAGGACCCCCAAATTGACACTTATTAGCCCGCGGACCCCCATTTGAAAAGATAAGCCAGGGACCCCCATAAGAGAAGGTTTTTACGGCTCTAGCAGTGATTCTCAACCATTTTAATTTCAAGGACCCCCAGTTTGACATGCATTAGGGCTACGGACCCCCATTTAATGGCATTTATATCACTTGGACCGCAATTCATATTGTAAAATCTATGTGAATTTAACTCTGAGAGTGTACAAATGGAACCAAATGGACCCGTTAGGGTCCATTTGGTTCCATTTGTACACTCTCAGAGTTACAGACCCATAAGGGTCCATTTGGTGCCTAATCTATCATTTAGCAGGGGACCCCCTGGAACTCCCTCAAGGACCCCTGGGGGTCCCCGGACCCCACTTTGAGAACCAATGAACTAGCCGACCTATGTCAACACGCAGTGAGCTTGTAGATTGGCTAGTTGAACTATTTGAAAATGTTTTTAAAAATGTAGAAAAGAAGTTTAGGCATAATGGGTTAGCTGGCAAAAATAGGGCCCAATATCTCTTGGTTACTTATTCTGATGTTTTGTTTCTTAGATATAATGTTAATGTTCTAAACACCATGTACCTGCTATCACATATGTGTATATATCTTTATGTGTTTTATTTAACATGTTTCTATCTCTTTCCCTTCTGCTCTCTACCTCTCTATCCTCTCTCTCTTCTTATACTGAATAAAACAAAATGATGGAGCACAAACAAAAACAATAATATTTCACTTCTTTACGGCTGTAAGCCTGTGATGAGACACATAACACTGAACGACCACAAATGAACAGAATGTGATTGATGTACTTTAGACATGATGCTACAGGCTCATTATTTACCCCGTATGTAT
>NC_139952.1:50636017-50657122 GCF_963454915.1 Gymnoscopelus microlampas | reverse complement strand
ACATGCTTTGGACATTATTATCAGGTTGCATGTTGGTGGTATGGGGTTCGTTTGGTTTGGCCTCGTTTTCATAGACCTCGTTGCTTGTTTCTCTCGCGAAACCTGTGGCCATGTTTCCCATTGAACCCGGAAAAAAACCCTACGTCCGCTGCCACTACTGCTCCCGGTTTGGCTACAATGGGAAACATGGCCACAGGCTGACTAAATAAGCGATTTAAACGGGTAGTTTCGCTGGCGACCTAAAATATTATGCAGCCGACCAAACCTTAAACATCCGTGCGGTTTAGAATCTACCATTAGTTTTTGGATACGATGTATACAAAAGGGTAAACAGCGGAGCCTTGGCGGACGTTCGCCCGATCCTGGAAGAGAACGACATAGAACCGTTCTTTATGGAGCTAATGTGCATCGTGTGTGGGGAAACAAATCTGGAGTGTTTACTTTCCACAGCAGAGAGTGGGCGGGGTCTATGGTGTAGAGTCGGTGTTGCCATGTCCGCCGATTGTAAGCGCTTTAGGGCCAATGTTGGTGTTATAGGCAGGGGTGCACATAACTGGTGCGCAGGTGCGCATGCGCACCCAAAATAAAAAATGCGCACCACATCAGGCGACGCGAGGCGCTATTGCGCACCAACAGCTGGGACAGGAATTTCCAAGCTTTTATTTTTTAGCAAAACTAAAAAATAAAAGCCTGGAGATCGAGGCTAGGAATTTACTTCCTGAAGCCACACTCACACAATCACTCTAAAGCACCCGTCGGCCCCATGTACAGCCATTAGGCGGAGGGGTAGAGATATGACTCGCGTCGCCTCGCATCGCCTCGCATTGCCTGGCTGCGTGCACGCAGTCAGCAGCGGCTGTTAGAGGCGCTCGTCACCGATGATGAACGCACCGTAATGGTGCAAAATATGCCGTGAACGTCCCAATCTGGCGGATAAAATCAGCGCAGCAGCACAGGGCACCAACCTTGGGGGCTTTATATAACAGCATGAGAAAAAGAAAAACGGCGAAAATCGGCGGAATTTAGAAGCAGAGCGTCCCTTTTTTCTCGCCCCCCCCCCCCCCCCCCCCGTTGACAAAACTGTCCGGCGGGCACCGTGCTGAACCCCCCCCCCCCCCCGGTGACAAAACGGTCCGGGCTGAACCCCCCCCCCCCCCCCCCCCCCCCCGTTGACAAAACGGGACGGGCGCCATGCGCACCAAGTCACATGTCCAGGTGCTCCTCTGCGTACCAGACCTAAAAAGTTATGTGCACCCCTGGTTATAGGGTTCGTTTGGTTTGGCCTCGTTTTCATAGACCTCGCTGCTTGTTTCTCTCGCGAAACCTGGCACACAACGACGCATGCGCAGTTTGATCAAGAGTCCACCCTACCACCAACCACCACCCACCACCGTGAGCTTACTAGAATTATAATAGGATAATAATTTATATCCGCAAAGTCACTAGCTCGGTTACAACAGCTCTGCTTTTTAACAGCTCTGTAAGTAATCAAATAATCTCTCAGGAACAGATTCAGACGCTCCGCCTACTCAATGTGTCGGGACGGTCGTTCAGAATGCGCGCGCATCGGCCTACAAGTGGGCGGGCCTTAGATCAGGAAGTAAGCCGCGCTTTAACACATCCACCGCCAAGGGCTAATCTCATAATGTACTCACCACTGCCAAGGTTTTATTGTTGTTTTTTGTTTTTTTTCACGTCGCCATAGGTCCCGTTAAAATCCTTTAGAATGCGCGATGGACTGTTTGTAAACAACGTGCACATGTCCCTGTGTCTACTAGTCCAGACCACGTGTCAAACGGAGCCGCCATGTTTGAGTTCTGACCGTTTATGTTAACATGGGAAATGCGAGGAGGAAAAACTACACAGGTTTTACAATGGTTTTAGTGTGCGCCTTAGAATGGAGGCCGACGGGAAACAAAAAACGGGATCGCACTTCCGGTCGACTTCCGGTGGTGTCACACTGAAAATGGTCCCCCTAGAAAAAAAGGAAAAAGCACCCGGACCGTAGGGCTACGTTCTTGGCGGTTAATGTGTTAACCAATCAAAGCCGCTCCAGTCTCCGTGGAGTTTCTAGGTCTGCGACGCGTTGTGAGCTTGTAGATCTGCTATTTTCAGCATGCCGGTGTAAAATCAGCCATTAGGACGCCATCGAGGCACCGCCAACACACATTTCAGTCGACTAAATCAACTGTAGATTTAGTCGACTATAATCTTATGATATTTAGTCCATTGGTTCTCAAAGTGGGGTCCGGGGATACTCGAGGGGGTTCCAGGGGGTCCCCAGCTAATTGATGGACAGGAACCAAATGGACCCTTATGGGTCCATTTGGTTCCATTTGTACACTCTCAGAGTTAAATTAACATTGATTTTACAATATGAATTGGGGTCCCAGAGGTATAAATGCCATTAAATGGGGGTCCGTAGCCTAATACATGTCAAACTGGGGGTCCTTGAAATTAAAATGGTTGAGAATCACTGCTAGAGCCGTAAAAAATCTTCTCTTATGGGGGGTCCCTGGCTTATCTTTACAAATGGGGGTCCGCGGTCTAATAAGTGTCTATTTGGGGGTCCTTGGCAGGAAAAAGTTTGAGAACCACTGCTTTAGTCGACTAAAACTAGACAAAAACTGAAACAATTCAGATGACTAAAATATGAGTAAAAAAAAAGATTGAAAACTTGAAAACGTATGATCAAAATTTGCTGCCAAAATGAACAGTGTGAAAGTCCAGGCCTCACACCTCCAGTAAACCACCAGAACCTCTGTCTGTCTGTCTGTCTGTCTGTCTGTCTGTCTGTCTGTGGTGTATCCATGTCACGTGACCTGGTCAGATAAGGCGGTTAACGAGGGGTTAATCCCAGTCACCCTGGGGAGACGAGGCCGTGTTTCCCCCCCCGGGACAGATAAAGCCCACATCACTGTCCTCCATCTTGTTATGCTAATGGATGGAGGCTAGGGTGTCACTCACACACACACACACACACACGCACACACACACGCACACACGCACACGCACACGCACACACAAACACACACACACATACACACACACACACACACACACACACAGCCAGGGGCCGTCTCATTTACAGATTAAAAAACGAAAGTGCCGCCCATTAATTATTTAGTCAAAAACCTAACCCTTCTCTCTCTGTGTACACCTCCCCTTTCTCTCACCCCCCCCCCCCCCTCTCTCTCTCTTTCTCTGTCTCTCTCTCATGTGCTGCCCACGTTGTGGAGAGAGAAGAGGAGAGGAGAGGAGAGGAGGATTAGCTTTCTCTCTTAATGGCGTGGTCATCTTATCAGCGGCGTGGAAAGTGGAGAGGACACCAGAGACTCTGGGGGGATCCAGAGGGGAGGGGGGTACGGGGGGGGTATTACTTACACCTGCAGTTCACTGAGGAGGCAGGAGCAGATCAAGGCCAGGGAGGAGGAGGAGGGGGGGGGGGAGTCTCTGGTTCAGTGGAGTACAAGCACCTTAAGGAGCAGCTGATCATATCTGAACCCATACAGCTGATCTGAGATATAGAGCAACTAACCAGCTTTAACTGTCATTTTAACATTATGTTTGGCTATTCAAAAAGTACATCTATACTTGTAGATCTGCCATTTTTGAAGAAAAATAAATCGTGAGAATGTGTGCAAATCTTCATGTATCAATATATATATATATATATATATATATATATATATATATATATATATATATATATATATATATATATATATATATATATATATATATATATATATATATATATATATATATATATATATATATACATTTTGACTCAAATCTTTGCTTCTGGGGAGATTAGAAGCCACACACACCACACACAGCAAATTTTGATTACGTTTTCAAGTTTTCAATCTTTTTTTTACTCATATTTTAGTCATCTGAATTGTTTTAGTTTTTGTCTAGTTTTAGTCGACTAAATATCATAAGAATTTAGTCGACTAAATCTACAGTTGATTTAGTGGACTGAAATGCATTTTGGCGGTGTATTTTAGCAGTAGATCTGCTATTTTCAAAAATAGCAGATCTACAAGCTCGTAGCGCGGCACTCGGTGCCGCGCTATGAGCTAGATCTGCTATTTTTGAATAGCCAAAGTGTAAAATAATGCTTTTTAGCTCAAATCAAAAAGTGACACAGATGCGTTCCAGGTCTTAACACATTAACCGCCAAGAACGTAGTCCTATAGTCCGTTAAATCCAACTGTTAAGCGCCGAGACCTTAGTGCTACGGTCCGGGTGCTTTTTCCTTTTTTTTTTTCCAATTTTCTACACGGACCATTTTCAGTGTAACACCACCGGAAGTCGGAACTATTTGCGATCCCGTTTTTCGCTTCCCGTCGGCCTCCATTCTAAGGCGCACACTAAAACTACATTTTAGCCCCTTGTAGTTTTTTCTCCTCGCATTTCCCATGTTAACATAAACGGTCAGAACTCAAACATGGCTGCCCCGTTTGACACGTGGTCTTTTGCAGTAGACGCAGGCAGATGTCGGCGATGTATGTAAACAAAGCAGAGCTCACTGTTATGGATTTTAACAAGGTCTATGGCGACGTGAAAAAAACAAAAAACAACAAAAAAAACCTTGGCACTGGTGAGTACATTCTGAGATTAGCCCTTGGCGGTGGATGTGTTTAAAGGGTTAAATGCATCTGGAAAACTGATGATGAAGGAACAGGAGGAGGAGGAGGAGGAGGAGGAGGAGGAGGGGAACCGGTGCAGCACACGGTGCAGGTGCAGGGAGGTGCAGCACAGGGAGGTCTAGAGGAGAACAGGGAGTTGAGTTTCAGAAACAGAGCATGGAGGGGAGGCCATGCGTGTTGGGAGTTCACCTCCTCTGTGTGTGTGTGTGTGTGTGTGTGTGTGTCTGTGTCTGTGTGTGCGTGTGCGTGTGCGTGTGCGTGTGAGTGTGTGTGTGTGTGTGTGTGTGTGTGTGTGTGTGCGTACGTACATGAGAGTGTGTGTGTGTGTGTGTGTGTGTGTGTGTGTGTGTGTGTGTGTGTGTGTGTGTGTGTGTGAGAGTGTGTGTGAGTGTGAGTGTGAGTGTGTGTGTGTGTGTGTGTGTGTGTGTGTGTGTGTGTGTGTGTGTGTGTGTGTGTGTGTGTGTAAAGAAGAGAACAGAACAGGACCTGGTCCTCCTCACAAAGCTGTCTTTGTTGTCGCCAAGAACGTGAGACCTGGACAGATAACATGCAAACAGGGACCCATGGGGGGGGGGGCGGGGGGGGGGGCACCTGAACACCTAAACGCAGCAGAAGAACCCGGGCATGCATCGCGGGACAAATAAATCAAACGTGTTTAATAACTGTGGTCTATAATTGTGGCGAGGAACGAGCGCCAACAAAAAGCAGTTCAGCAAAGTAGAGAAATGTTCAACTCTTGGACGGGCGCTATGCGGACAGGATATATACTTTGAGTTTAGTTTTAGTTCCTTTTGAATATTTTTTTCTAATTCAGTTTTAATTCGTTTCTAGAGCGGATTTTCTAGTTTTTATTAGGTTTATTTTTGATAGTGCTAATAGACCCCTTAACAGACGACGTCACACTGATAAGAACCAGTATGCGTGCAACCAGTATGCGTGCAATGAAACCCATTCTATCAGGTCTCGCTAGGACACGCCTCACTAGCCAACACACAAGAGGGGGTTGAGGTGTGCTGAAACCAGCGCACCCCAAAACAACAGGTTGGAAATTGATTGCGTGAAACAATCACCTGTGCGTCCAGTCTAAATGTTAGTAAACAAATAATTGGTCTATAGTTTTAGTTTTGTTAGTTTTTATTAGTTTTAGTGTTTTTTGTCATTTCGGCCCTTTTCAATCCTGCACAAAATAAATTAGACTTCGAGTTAGCTTGAATACTGTATGTGTTCTTGTCATAAAATGACACCGTCATGCACAAAAAAGTATACATTAAAATTAAGCTTAAGACAGTCAACGTTGTACTGGCTTTTGTGCACGCACACACACACACACACACACACACACACACACACACACACACACACACACACACACACACACACACACACACACACACACACACACACACACACACACACACACACAGAGATATGCACACATGCACACGCACGCACACTCACACTCACACTCACTCACACACACATTTGAAATATGTATTTATGTCCACATAAACAGAAGAACAAAGAATGCCTTGTATAAAGGACATAAACACTGCCAGTGCAGTCAGATAATGGGGAAACAGCCAGTTCAGGTGCATGTAAGGCAGAGCATTGTTACATACAATAATGTTGTCAAACACAGCGGACAACAATCATGGGTAAAGGAAACAACGCCTCCTCCAAATTGAGTGGCTTGCTATAATAGCTGATATTGAGCAGAACCTTGCTAATTGTTTAGCCCTCCTTTTGGAGAGGCCGGCCATTTGCAGGCCCCTCACAACCAACATGTGCCATGTGTCCTAGACTACCAAAGATACAAAAACAAAAGTTTACATCTGTAGCCTAGCTGAGAGATGGTCTGCTCTAGCTGATGATATTTTAGCACTTTGGTTAGGAAGGCTTCCTCTAAGCTGTTATCAAAAGTACAGCCGACCTCCAGAATGAACACCTCTCTATGGTTTTCATTAACAACAATGACATCAGGGGTGTTCGCTGAAATGTTTGAGAACACAGAATCATCGTTACACAGGCTAAACATGCGCGGCTTCACAGTAGAATGCTTATACAGCATGATGGAGGACCTGAAAATAGAAGAGATATCTTTTGATATCAAATCCACTATTCTGTCATGCCTACTTATGTAGAGTCCCCTGTATACATGACACCCGTTTAAGATGTGGGACATGGTTTCAGCTGTTTGTTCATGACCATGATGTATACAGTGAGGAGCATGGTTGCCTGGAAACCAGATGGAGAGGTTAAGTTTAGATGGCCAAACCTGCAACCTCGCTTTCAGAGTAAAGTAAACAATGCACTCGTCTAAAGCAACATTTTTGAACACAGAGAGAGAGACAGAATGTTCCGCAGCAGGGAGACTTGCAGACTTCCCTTGCCGTCTCAGTTCAGTCCAGTGTTGTCGTTGCCTTTGCTGTTGTGACCATAAGAGGCGACCTCGGGCATTAGTCAGTGGGAGTTGGTGTTCTGTTCCACACACAGTCATAGATGCTCTGACAGAGATACTGGGGTCAGATATAAAGTCCTCCGAGACAGCCATCGCCTCTGAGTTAGACCCTACCCACTTCAAGGTAACATCAGCCCAACAGCACGGATCGTTTAAGTCCGGCCAGTCTGACCACACACCGAAGCCGGGAGAGTGACTGTCTAGCTTTCCACTAGGTTTCCTCCTGAAGCCTATAGGAAGCTAGGATCCGAGCCACATGCCAGGGGGACCTTACGTCGTTTTAGGTCCAAGAACAGAGATGATCGTGCAAGCTCTCTCATATAGCCTACTGGTCATCCTTGTTCAGAATATTTAACAAGTGGGAGAGCCTCGTAGCAATATATGTCCATTCAAAATGGTGAACACCCACACCACCCTCACGTTTACTGTGAAACACAATGTCACGTGTTGTGTGTGTTAAGACCAGACCATTGTCTCACTAGGAGTACAGTTTGGTCAGTCAAATCATATAGTGATTTTCGTGGAACATGTACTTTGGAGAAAAGACACACACACACACACACACACACACACACACACACACACACACACACACACACACACACACACACACACACACACACACACACACACACACACCTTATGATTCTGAATATTTATACTGGATGTTTTGCCACATTTCATTGACATCCCTCTAACTCCTTCATTCATGCCAAGTGTTCTTCACATGGTGGTATAAAAGTCTTCTTCACATGGTGGTATAAAGTCTTCTTCACATGGTGGTATAAAAGTCTTCTTCACATGGTGGTATAAAAGTCTTCTTCACATGGTGGTATAAAAGTCTTCTTCACATGGTGGTATAAAAGTCTTCTTCACATGGTGGTATAAAAGTCTTCTTCACATGGTGGTGGTGGTATAAAAGTCTTCTTCACATGGTGGTATAAAAGTCTTCTTCACATGGTGGTATAAAAGTCTTCTTCACATGGTGGTATAAAAGTCTTCTTCACATGGTGGTATAAAAGTCTTCTTCACATGGTGGTATAAAAGTCTTCTTCACATGGTGGTATAAAAGTCTTCTTCACATGGTGGTAATAAAGTCTTCTTCACATGGTGGTAATAAAGTCTTCTTCACATGGTGGTATAAAAGTCTTCTTCACATGGTGGTATAAAAGTCTTCTTCACATGGTGGTATAAAAGTCTTCTTCACATGGTGGTATAAAGTCTTCTTCACATGGTGATATAAAAGTCTTCTTCACATGGTGGTATAAAAGTCTTCTTCACATGGTGGTATAAAGTCTTCTTCACATGGTGGTATAAAAGTCTTCTTCACATGGTGGTATAAAAGTCTTCTTCACATGGTGGTATAAAGTCTTCTTCACATGGTGGTATAAAAGTCTTCTTCACATGGTGGTATAAAAGTCTTCTTCACATGGTGGTATAAAAGTCTTCTTCACATGGTGGTATAAAAGTCTTCTTCACATGGTGATATAAAAGTCTTCTTCACATGGTGGTATAAAGTCTTCTTCACATGGTGGTATAAAGTCTTCTTCACATGGTGGTATAAAAGTCTTCTTCACGTGGTGGTATAAAAGTCTTCTTCACATGGTGGTATAAAGTCTTCTTCACATGGTGATATAAAAGTCTTCTTCACATGGTGGTATAAAAGTCTTCTTCACATGGTGGTATAAAAGTCTTCTTCACATGGTGGTATAAAAGTCTTCTTCACATGGTGGTATAAAAGTCTTCTTCACATGGTGGTATAAAAGTCTTCTTCACATGGTGGTATAAAAGTCTTCTTCACATGGTGGTATAAAAGTCTTCTTCACATGGTGATATAAAAGTCTTCTTCACATGGTGGTATAAAAGTCTTCTTCACATGGTGGTATAAAAGTCTTCTTCACATGGTGGTATAAAAGTCTTCTTCACATGGTGGTATAAAAGTCTTCTTCACATGGTGGTATAAAGTCTTCTTCACATGGTGGTATAAAAGTCTTCTTCACATGGTGGTATAAAAGTCTTCTTCACATGGTGGTATAAAGTCTTCTTCACATGGTGGTATAAAAGTCTTCTTCACATGGTGGTATAAAAGTCTTCTTCACATGGTGGTAATAAAGTCTTCTTCACATGGTGGTATAAAAGTCTTCTTCACATGGTGGTATAAAAGTCTTCTTCACATGGTGGTATAAAAGTCTTCTTCACATGGTGGTATAAAAGTCTTCTTCACATGGTGGTATAAAAGTCTTCTTCACATGGTGGTATAAAAGTCTTCTTCACATGGTGGTATAAAAGTCTTCTTCACATGGTGGTATAAAAGTCTTCTTCACATGGTGGTATAAAAGTCTTCTTCACATGGTGGTATAAAAGTCTTCTTCACATGGTGGTATAAAAGTCTTCTTCACATGGTGGTATAAAAGTCTTCCTCACATGGTGGTATAAAGTCTTCTTCACATGGTGGTATAAAAGTCTTCTTCACATGGTGGTATAAAAGTCTTCTTCACGTGGTGGTATAAAAGTCTTCTTCACATGGTGGTATAAAAGTCTTCTTCACATGGTGGTATAAAAGTCTTCTTCACATGGTGGTATAAAAGTCTTCTTCACATGGTGGTATAAAAGTCTTCTTCACATGGTGGTATAAAAGTCTTCTTCACATGGTGGTATAAAAGTCTTCTTCACATGGTGATATAAAAGTCTTCTTCACATGGTGGTATAAAAGTCTTCTTCACATGGTGGTATAAAAGTCTTCTTCACATGGTGGTATAAAAGTCTTCTTCACATGGTGGTATAAAAGTCTTCTTCACATGGTGGTATAAAGTCTTCTTCACATGGTGGTATAAAAGTCTTCTTCACATGGTGGTATAAAAGTCTTCTTCACATGGTGGTATAAAAGTCTTCTTCACATGGTGGTATAAAAGTCTTCTTCACATGGTGGTATAAAAGTCTTCTTCACATGGTGGTATAAAAGTCTTCCTCACATGGTGGTATAAAAGTCTTCCTCACATGGTGGTATAAAGGCTGGTGGATGTGTTCAGTCTCTGGACACAGTCATGGTGTCAGAAACAGTCCGACACTCAACTTACTGTCGGGACCCTGGAGAGACACTAGAATATTTACAGGAATTATGTCACAGCCCTTTGAGTGCTGCCCTATCAGGGCCTCTGTGTGTGTGTGTGTGTGTGTGTGTGTGTGTGTGTGTGTGTGTGTGTGTGTGTGTGTGTGTGTGTGTGTGTGTGTGTGTGTGTGTGTGTGTGTGTGTGTGTGTGTGTGTGTGTGCGTGTGCGTGTGCGTGTGCGTGCGTGTGCGTGTGTGTGTCTGTCAGTCTGGAGCAATGGAAGCCCTGAAAATGATCAGAGGGAAAAGCGGCCTCCCTCCACTTCTGTTCAGTTTGTTCAGTCGCGCAAATGTATCCGAAAATAAATCAAAATCATCTCAGCATAACAGCGTTTGCAGAATTTGAAAATTAAATTATATGTTTTATAGAAGATATATTTTGAAGCGAAGTGACGAACAGATGACAGCTTCCTGTCTCGGATTTCGGGAGGTGTAGTTCCAGACTTGTGAGATTGTGGAATGAATAGTTGTCATGACTACCAGAGACTATTCTTACAGTGGAGTTATCACAAGCTGCCCGACATAAAATGGCGGTGGGATGACGTGTCTCATCATCAAGTCTCTCTCTCTATCTCTCTCTCTCTCTCTCTCTCTCTCTCTCTCTCTCTCTGATGATAGCAGACTGTTGGTCTGTCCACTGTGAGGGTCCATGTCTCAGCCTCATACAGCAGTACTGACTCCACTGTGAGGGTCCATGTCTCAGCTCCATACAGCAGTACTGACTCCACTGTGAGGGTCCATGTCTCAGCCCCATACAGCAGTACTGACTCCACTGTGAGGGTCCATGTCTCAGCCCCATACAGCAGTACTGACTCCACTGTGAGGGTCCATGTCTCAGCCCCATACAGCAGTACTGACTCCACTGTGAGGGTCCATGTCTCAGCCCCATACAGCAGTACTGACTCCACTGTGAGGGTCCATGTCTCAGCCCTCATACAGCAGTACTGACTCCACTGTGAGGGTCCATGTCTCAGCCTCATACAGCAGTACTGACTCCACTGTGAGGGTCCATGTCTCAGCCCCATACAGCAGTACTGACTCCACTGTGAGGGTCCATGTCTCGGCTCCATACAGCAGTACTGACTCCACTGTGAGGGTCCATGTCTCAGCTCCATACAGCAGTACTGACTCCACTGTGAAGGTCCATGTCTCAGCTCCATACAGCAGTACTGACTCCACTGTGAGGGTCCATGTCTCAGCCCCATACAGCAGTACTGACTCCACTGTGAGGGTCCATGTCTCGGCTCCATACAGCAGTACTGACTCCACTGTGAGGGTCCATGTCTCAGCTCCATACAGCAGTACTGACTCCACTGTGAGGGTCCATGTCTCAGCTCCATACAGCAGTACTGACTCCACTGTGAGGGTCCATGTCTCAGCTCCATACAGCAGTACTGACTCCACTGTGGCTACAGACAGCCATCTCTTGAGGTCTTCTTGAGTAAAAGTACAAAAGTATTGGTATCAAAATGTACTTAAAGTACCAAAAGTAAAAGTACTAAAATGTTTGAAAATAGCAGATCTACAAGCTCACAACGCGTCGCGATGCGACGCGTTGTGAGCTTGTAGATCGGCTTTTTTCAAATAGCCTAGGTATAAAACATCTACAAAGTAACTAGTAACTAAAGTTTTCAAATAACTGTAGTGGAGTAAAAGTACAATATTTGCCTCTGAGATGTAGTGGAGTAGAAGTAAAAGTATAGACAATTGGAAATACTCCAGTGAAGTAAAAGTACCTCAAAATTGTACTTAAGTACGTTACTTAAGTAAATGTACTTAGTTACTTTACACCACTGATTGTGGCAATGGTTTTGTCCTCCGTGTTATAACTGTCAACACTTTAGTTTTCTTGGCGCTGAGCTTGAGGCCCCGATCTTTCTGAACTCCATTTCCACTGCCGGTATAGTACTAGTTTCCCTTTTGCTTGTTCTGATGATCAATGGAATGACATGAAGCGATATCAGTGGCCGTCGCGCCGGCATCCCCACAGAAGAGGAGGATGTGGTGTCATAACAATCATATCCATTTCCTGTCACAGCGGCGTGGTGACCTTCTCCTCTCTATTAGCCCATTAAGACCTGGAACTGTGTCATTTTTTTGATTTGAGCTAAAAAGCATTATTTTACACTTTGGGCTATTCAAAAATAGCAGATCTACAAGCTCGTAGCGCGGCACCGAGTGCCGCGCTACGAGCTTGTAGATCTGCTATTTTTTTTAAATTGTGAAAACGCGTGAAAATCTTTGAATATATATATATTTTTAAAGCGAACATTTTTAACTCAAATCGTTGCTTCTGGGGGGTCCCTGGAACAACATATTTTGATGGGGGTCCGCGGCCAAATACATATCATTTTGGGGGTCCATGACATGAAAAAGATTGAGCACCACTGATATAGAAACAGACGTTTTTGAGAATACTGTTGAGATATAGGAGACATGTAGAATCGGCTTCAGGTCTCAATGGGTTCAAAATGTTTTTCTAAATTCTAACATTTTTGAAAAGAAATATAAAAAATGTTTTTTTCACGATTTTTCAAAAAAATAGCCGCGCTATGAGTTTGTAGATCTGCTATTTTTTTGAGTAGCCCAAAGGAATCTAAAGTGACACAGATGCGTTCCAGGTCTTAATGGGTTAAGAGCCGTTCTGCTTTCATGCCGTACAGCGCTGACAAATCACATTACAGACGCCACGCAGGCAGCTTCCGCCCGGCAACAAGGAGCGCTTTATAGATTATCGTGACAGGCATGTCCTGTCTGTCTGTCTGCCTGTCTGTCTGTCTGTCTGTCTGTCTGTCTGTCTGAGCTGCCTACTCTCTCTAATATCTGTCTCTCTCTCTCGGCAGTAAGCTGTCAACGGAACTGTGCTCTTTATCACCCTAACCACAACTAACACACACACACACACACACACACGCACACACACACACACACACACACACACACACACACACACACACACACACACACACACACACACACACACAGTACTATGTCTATATGAACAGCAGGGAGTCAATAAAGGTATTAAAAGCACATTGTAGAAAACATATGAGGAGAATGGACACATTCATTCAACAGCTGACTGGGACAAACACTGTACGTGTACGTGTGTGCGCGCGTGCGTGTGCGTGTGTGTGTGTGTGTGTGTTAGAGCTATAGACCAGATATAGCAGTTACAGATGTGCCACTTCAAAACTTCACACGTTACTGTTCTTTCCCTGAAAGTGCCCTGAAAATGCATTTTTTTCCTCCCTGTTCGGCCCTTAAAAATGCACTGTTTTGCCCCTGAAAAGAAGTTGTCACTACACACCCCCGTTTTTCCCTTCAACAGACATCCATATACATGAGAACAAAAGAATGTGTGTTGAAGAAGGTGTCAGACTCATTATGAGGCGAAAGGTGATTTGACCAGTTGCTCAAATTAATTAGCATCATAAAAGCAGTGATCATCAAAATAATTCAGCATTTTAAATGCCCTTCTTTGTCCCTCTTATTGCCCTGGGAATCCCCTGAAAATGTTCTGTCTTGGCGATGGCAGGACATTTGAAGTTTTGAAATGGCACATCTGTATATGGGTCATTATTTGCATTTACCATACAGCCTTACCATGACAACAACATGCTAAAATGTAACTATAGGATAGGACGTAAAGTAGGAGAAGGAAGTGCAGACACAAAGATGGTAAAGAACAGTAAATGCAGAAGACAAGTATCTAGTGTCAGACTCTCAGTCTATCGATGTTATCTTCATTTAATCTAATCTAATCTACTCTAACCTGTAGCATGTGTTACATGTTACTATTAATGTCATCTTCATTTAACCCATTGAGACCTGAAGCCGATTCTACACGTCTCCTAAATCTCAACAGTTTTCTCAAAAACGCACGTTTCTATATCAGTGGTGCTCAATCTTCTTCATGTCAAGGACCCCCAAAATGATATGTATTTGGCCGCGGAACAATATATCAAAATATATTGTTCCAGGGACCCCCCCAGAAGCAACGATTTGAGTTAAAAAGGTTCGCTATAAAAATATATATATATTCAAAGATTTGCACACATTTTCACAAATTTTCAAAAATAGCAGATCTGCAAGCTCATAGCGCGGCACTCGGTGCCGCGCTACAAGCTTGTATATCTGCTATTTTTGAATAGCCCAAAGTGTAAAATAATGCTTTTTTAGCTCACATCTAAAAATGACACAGTTCCAGGTCTTAATGGGTTAATATAATCTAATCTAATCTAACCTGTAGATGTGTTACATGTTACTATTGATGTTATCCTCATTTAATCTGTCTCTCCTGGGTTACAGGCTTAACTGCTGTTACCGCTACGACACTCGAGCTTCAGCGCAGAGATCAATACGGGTCGATGTGATCTTATCTATCTTATCTGATCTTAATGAAGGTAAGTAGTTGAAGTAAATACTGTAAGTAGGACGGAGGTAAAGTCAAGTGAATTCACAGCTGTGTAGGAGAGACTGATTAGAATGGAGATCCGGCTGAATATAAGAGACGTTACATTTATTAGTTGTTGTTTTTTTTATCTCAAAAGGTCTCAAAGTGTTTTCATAAGAAGCGTGAAAACGATGCGCTCTTCAAACTATACGGTAGTGTTGTTCACTGACGGTATTCTGATTGAATCCTTAAGGATGCAATTAGACTGTGGCTTCATGGACAAGGCTGAAAAAAGAATAAAGTCTGCACACTGGTAGTTGCAAAAAAGCTCCAGAATGTATTGCTGGTTAACGTTTCGGGCCGGTTCAGGCCTTCATCAGGACATATATAGTGGAAAAGGGCATACACAGAGGTTTATACAGGTACTGCTATGCAATGATAGGCTCACCCCAATAGGACAAGTGAGGTCACATGGAGCCCAACTCAATCAGGACATGAGATAATAATTGTTTAAACAGGTTCTAAATAATAGGGGGGATCGCCACCAAATCCCTCAACATAAGTATCATAATAATATATGTTGATAATACTTATGTTGAGGGATTTAGTGGCGATTTAGTGGCGATCCCCCCTATTATTTAGACCCTGTTTAAACAATTATTATCTCATGTCCTATGCTGCAGCATGTCACTGTGTCCCCCCTTTGTGTTTTGAGTACCTATTCTATATATTTATGACTAAATGTATCAATTTTGGGAAACTTTAAATGTACTTTTGTTCATTGCTATTCTTGGATCTTGGGATGGGTATACACACTGTTTATCTCCAGACATTCTTGACTTTATGCATTAGCCCATTGGTTCTCAAAGTGGGGTCCGGGGACCGCCAGGGGTCCTTCAGGGAGTTCCAGGGGGTCCCCAGCTAAATGATAGATTAGGCACCAAATGGACTCTTGTGGGTCTGTAACTCTGAGAGTGTACAAATGGAACCAAATGGACCCGTTAGGGTCCATTTGGTTCCATTTGTACACTCTCTGAGCCATAGGTACTACTATGCAATGATAGGCTCACCCCAATAGGACCTCAATCAGGAGGTTGGCTAATGCAGTGGTTCTCAAACTTTTTCATGTCAAGGACCCCCAAATTGACACTTATTAGCCCGCGGACCCCCATTTGAAAAGATATGCCAGGGACCCCCATAAGAGAAGATTTTTACGGCTCTATAGCAGTGATTCTCAACCATTTTAATTTCAAGGACCCCCAGTTTGACATGCATTAGGGCTACGGACCCCCATTTAATGGCATTTCTATCTCTGGGACCCCAATTCATATTGTAAAATCAATGTTAATTTAACTCAGAGAGTGTACAAATGGAACCAAATGGACCCGTTAGGGTCCATTTGGTTCCATTTGTACACTCTCAGAGTTACAGACCCATAAGGGTCCATTTGGTTCCTGTCCATCATTTAGCTGGGGACCCCCTGGAACCCCCTCAAGTACCCCTGGGGGTCCCCGGACCCCACTTTGAGAACCAACGTTCTAGAAAGGAGGAGAAAACAGACGCTAGCTGAGTGGAGATGCTAACGCTACGTGACTTTGTACCTTCTCTTTCCCCTGACTTTGTGTGTGTGCGGGCGCGGCACACAGGTGGAACTGTCACATCGGATGCATAATAATATGCATGTGCTTCTGGACGGCCATATGTCCAACACGCCAAGCTCCCTGCTTTACCAAGTCTAATCAGGACGGGCTGTCCGCTCACGTTAAATGACCGACTGGGACACGAAACCGATAGAAAAAAAACTAAAGAAACGGACCAGAAAGGTGAGCTCAGCGGGGCGCAGATCTGCACCAGGAGGCATAACCCCCCCCCCCCCCCGAAAATAAATAAACACCATCTGACGCAGTAATAATGTCAAACTACGTGTGTCTCTCTCTGTCTGTCTGTCTGTCTGTCTGTCTGACTGTCTCTCTCTCTCTCTCTCTCTCGCTCTCTGTCTCTCTCTCTCTGTCTGTCTCTCTCTGTCTGTCTCTGTCTGTCTGTCTCTCTCTCTCTCTCTCTGTCTCTCTCTGTCTGTCTCTCTCTCTCTCGCTCTCTCTGTCTCTCTGTCTCTCTCTCTCTCTCTCGCTCTCTGTCTCTCGCTCTCTCTCTCTCTCTCTCTCTCTCTCTCTCTCTCTCTCTCTCTCTCTCTCTCTCTCTCTCTCTCTCTCTCTCTCTCTCTCTCTCTCTCTCTCTCTCTCTCTCTCTCTCTCTCTCTCTCTCTCTCTCTCTCTCTCTCTCTAATAGAGTGAAAACACTAGAGTTATACTCGTAAAATGTAGACACAAGCGTGAATATTATATTTGATCTTGGCGTTCAGGCTCTGCTAGGCCTATGCATTACTGCTAATAATTAGAAGACAACCAGGGAGATACTGTATATATATATATATATATATATACATCTAAAACAAGAAGCTTCTACAGATCCGCTATTTGCTAAAAAAAAAAATGCTACAAATGGCATTGATAAAATCGGCGTCTTAAAAAGTTGATGTCCTCACAATACATTACATTACAGTCATTTAGCAGACGCTTTTATCCAAAGAGACTTACAATAAGTGCATTCAACATAGGTAGGGAACTAAACTATTAATCACCAGAAGTCTGAAGTGCATTTTCTGCAAAAACAAGCAACCAAGAATATACCTAGCGCTAAGGTAAAAGTGACATATATCAGCTACCTACTTTCTTAAACACATGAGACAAAATAGCAAAATCAAATGAGCACGAGCTAATACAAAAAGTGTATCGACTAAACAAGATCCAATTAAATAGTACAGCAATAAAACAAGAGATAAAACAAGTATAAGTGTTGGTGTCTGTGTGCGTGTGCGCGTGCGTGTGCGTGTGTGTGTGTGTGTGTGTGTGTGTGTGTCTGTGACCCCCCCAAAATTATCATATTTTAAATGGGGACCCTCCACCCTGACCCTCCACCCCCCTGACAAGCACTTGGACGTGTAGGCATTACATTTAGTTTAGACTCTCGCTTCCACAGATAAATATTGTGAAAATAGCAGATCTACAAGCTCACACCGGTGTGAGCTTGTAGATCTGCTATTTTCACAATGTTTGCACCTTTCTCATATCATTTTGACAATTTGGTCAAAAGGTTTGACCCGTTTGTTGATTAGTTTTGATGCCATTAATCTGGGGACCCCCCCCCCCCACCCCACAAAAAATCGTGTGGGGACCTGACCCCCAGGGGGTCCCGACCTACAGGTTGAGAACCACTGAGTTAAAGGGTCTTCAGAGTTCCAGCTGTACAACGAGCCCCCTCACATCTAAAAAAAACAATGCTGTCGTCATGGAGACATAAATCCCCCCCCCCCCCCTCACATCCCCCCCCCCCCCAAAGAGCTCTAATCCCCCCCTGGTTAATCCAAGATGCTGCATGGGAAACATCAAGGTTATTCTACATGGAATTATGTGTAGAATAATAACATAGATGGGGTATAAGGAATAGAATTGTTAAAATCAGTGTTTCATTTCAATGTACATACATGCAAATGGTGCATTTTGTCACGAGGGGAAAACCTCATTTGCAATCATAATCATATAAAAAATAAATCAAAACATTTCACAATTGTTTTGATAAATATATTTATTTTAACATTGAGTGCCAAAACCGTATTTATACTGTTTTTGAAAAAAAAAATGAAAAAACTTTTTTTATTTAAGAAAAAAAAAATGTTTTTCCTTCACAGCACCAGGAGATATCATTTTTCGAAGATTTAGACTTTAATCCACTTCCTGGTTAACGTATGACTTCAAAAGCCTGTATCTCGGCTCCTGTGTACTTTTTTTTTTTACAATGTATTTTTGACTATTTTTGACTATTTTCAACTGGCTGCAACTATGGAACGGATTACCGAATGTTTTTAATTTTTCCCCCCCGATAAAGGATATGCGCATGCTTAAAGTGAATGGCACATCGAGTGGCACATCGAGTGGCAAAGCAACATGCAAAGTGAGTTAAACATTGTTTAATGTTGTTTAATGCAATCAGATATGACTTTTCTGTTTGGATGCATGGGCTGTCAAGACCAGAAAGTATTTTTTTGACACTCAATAGGCATTCCTGCATAACTTCCGGGTTTGATGATGATGTCACACGCATATCCTCTATTGTACGAGACCTCTATGTAAAATGAATGGATGCTTTTTTTTTTACATGGAGTTGCTCGGGGTGCATTTCTCCTTTCCGACATGTCGCCTTTCCGACGTTGACGAACCCTATACCTAACCCTAACCCTAACCTTAACCGCACGCGGAAGCCACTAGTCGGAGTGGTGAGATGTCGGAATGGAAGGAGCACCCCAGTTGCTCGTCGTGGAGTCTAGAGCTTTAAACAGTAAAGCGCAGTCAATGGGGAGAATGCTGGCACCCAATGTAAGTTGTAATGAAAAAATGCTGGCACCCCAAGTGTTAAAATGTAAAACAAATTTCTAGAAACGTTTTGAAAATGTCCAAAATACAGAAAATAGCCGATCTATAAACTCACAATGCGTCAAATGCTTGCAGATCTGCTATTTTGACAGTATAGGGCTTAAGTGGATACTATAACGCCACAATGTTTAGTCTCCTTTCCCTCTCTCTCAGTGTGTGTGCGTGTGCGTGTGCGTGTGCGTGCGTGTGCGTGCGCGTGTGCGCGTGTGTGTGCGTGTGTGTGCGCGTGTGTGTGTGCGCGTGTGTGTGCGTGTGCGTGTGTGCTTGTGTGTGTGTGTGCGCATGCATGTATGCGTGTATCTGCACAAGCCACATACATCGTTTGTTTTCAGAATAAAAGCTCTATAGTTTTATCAAAATAAAAGTACAAGACAGCAAGCCGCAGGAACACTTTGTCTGAAATGTTCTGTTTTTAGTTTTTCCAACATATTCATAATAGCCTATGTTCATGTATTTGTCCCGTTCCGGGGTAAATACCACAGCCCAGTATATATTCATGTTCCGGAGTAAATACCCCAGCCCAGTATATATTCATGTTCCGGGGTAAATACCACAGCCCAGTATATATTCATGGTCCGGGGTAAATACCCCAGCCCAGTATATATTCATGTTCCGGGGTAAATACCACAGCCCAGTATATATTCATGTTCCGGGGTAAATACCACAGCCCAGTATATATTCACGTTCCGGGGTAAATACCACAGCCCAGTATATATTCATGTTCCGGGGTAAATACCCCAGCCCAGTATATATTCACGTTCCGGGGTAAATACCACAGCCCAGTATATATTCATGTTCCGGGATAAATACCCCAGCCCAGTATATATTCATGTTCCGGGGTAAATACCCCAGCCCAGTATATATTCATGTTCCGGGGTAAATACCACAGAGAGGGGTATCAATGTACATTTCATGGACGGTTCTCACAGCACGACCCCTATTAAAACGGGACCCCCTCTCGGGTCAGAGGTCATGACAGGCTGTTAAGCTGAGGCTTATACGAGTGCATTCATGAGGGGCCGGGGATTGGGCCGGGGGACCTCAGTTTGACCCCCCCCCCCCCCCACCACCCCAGCCAAACAGAGATGATCCCCCCCCCCATAGCCCCCGCCCCCCATAGATTCCAAACATTCCATTGGCCTCAATTACAGAGCAGGGGAAAAGCCAGGACCCCCGAACTACAGCCCACCTCTACACACACACACACACACACACACACACACACACACACACACACACACACACACACACACACACACACACACACACACACACACACACACACACACACACACACACACACACACACACACACACACACACTCAAATCCTCAGTGTTCACTTAACCCTGAGGATGTACAAATGGACAGTGGTGGAAAAAGTATCAACACTGCAATATAGAAATACTCTGTTACAAGTAAAAGTCCGGAATTCAAAATGTACTTGAGTAAAAGTACAAAAGTATTGGCATCAAAATGGACTTAAAGTACCAAAAGTAAACGTGCAGAATGTCCCGTTTCACAAGTTTTCAAATGTATAAAGATCTTCTGAAAATAGCCGATCTACAAGCTCACAATGCCATGCAGAGGGAACGCCATGACGGTGGCTGAGACATTACGGTGATGTCTGACAGACTGGTCTTTGTGTCAAAGACAACACAACCCTGATCCTTCTTCTCACACCGGATCACCGGATCACTTCCCTCTCCACTGGATCCCTTCTTCATGCTAGTTTTATACATAGTGGGCTCTATTTTGCCCTTTATCCCTAAACTTCTTTGCCATTTTTTACTATTTTTAAAAACATTTTCAAACAGTTCAACTAGCCCAGTGGTTCTCAAACTTTTTCGTGTCAAGGACCCCCAAATTGACACTTATTAGCCCGCGGACCCCCATTTGAAAAGATATACCAGGGACCCCCATGAGAGAAGATTTTTCACGGCTCTAGCAGTGATTCTCAACCATTTTAACTTCAAGGACCCCCAGTTTGACATGCATTAGG
>NC_139952.1:50607435-50630817 GCF_963454915.1 Gymnoscopelus microlampas | reverse complement strand
GAGAGAGCGAGACAGAGAGAGACAGAGAGAGACAGAGAGAGACAGAGAGACAGACAGACAGAGAGAGAGAGAGAGACAGAGAGACAGAGAGACAGAGAGAGACAGAGACAGACAGACAGACAGACAGACAGACAGACAGACAGACAGGTATAGAAAGGCATTTGGTTTGTTTGAGTTCAAAGTGTGTTGTGATTAGAGGTGAGGTGAGAATAGTCTGGCAGGAGGATTACGGGTATATCACTGTGGACCCCCCAAACCCCCCCCCCCCCCTCCCTCCCCTCCTCAACTCAGCTGACAGTTCATCCAGACTAGCCCCCCCCCCCCCCCCACGGCGTAGCATATCTCACCAACTGCACGGCCGAGTCCAGAGGAAATGGTCAAAGTTCAGCCAGAGTACCAAACCATAATTAGAAGCAGCTTTTCCTGCCCTTGTTCTGACTATGACTTTTATTGGGGAGGGGTCTCCTGTCAAGCCCCTCCCCTTTCAACACAGGAGAGGGCTTTAACTTTATGTCCCTCCTACAAAGGGTAAAGAGAGAGAGAGAGACACAGAGAGAAAGAGAGAGAGAGACACAGTGAGACAGACAGAGAGAGAGAGAGAGAGAGAGAGAGACAGACAGAGGGAGAGGGAGAGAGACAGAGACAGAGACAGAGACAGAGAGAGAGAGAGAGAGAGAGAGAGAGAGAGAGAGAGAGAGAGACAGACAGACAGACAGAGGGAGAGGGAGAGAGAGAGAGACAGAGACAGAGACAGAGAGAGAGAGAGAGAGAGAGAGAGAGAGAGAGAGAGAGAGAGAGAGAGAGAGAGGAGGGGGTTTAGAATCTGGTTCACATTATAGAAGGAGGTTTAGGAGGAACAATAAGGATTGACAGACAGACTGAAGCTACAAAGTGCACCACAAGTTCACTGGGAAATAAACGGGACAGAAATAAAGTACATTTACTCGAGTACTTACTGACTGTACTTGTGTCTGCACTTCACTTCACTCGACTTTACTCCACTATACACTTCAAAGACAAATATTGTGCTTTTGACCACACTGTAATTCTAGGAAGGGACTCTGGGACCCAAACATAAAATATAGCTGCAAGCAGCGATAATATGGGGCCAGGAGAGAGAAAGAGAAATGATAATTCCTTTAACAGGTCAGTTCATGAAAGTCCTTGCGGTCTTGTTTCCAATGAGGGCCTGTGAGCAATTAGGGGTTAAGAGTCTTGCTCAGGGACAAATTTCATCAACCAGGTCAACCAGAGCCTCTGGCTCCCTAGCCACTCAGCTATGGCCGACCCTCAGAGAGAGAGAGAGAGAGAGAGAGAGAGAGAGAGAGAGAGAGAGAGAGAGAGAGAGAGAGAGTTTTTTGCAATTCAACTTAAATTAGTCTGCATCAAGTGAGGCTTGAACCGGCAACCTTGCGGTCATGAGGCACTCTTAGGTAGCTGCAACACTACCTATATTGCTATAGCTTTGTCCAGGCTGATGTTGTCTGTTGAAGATCATAAACTCTTGCATTCTGTCATGAACCAAGCCAACACTAAGACCACTCGTTCACAAACCATTTACAAATAGAGAAATTGTATATATCCTCGCAACCGAAAACAGTGAAAGCAGCCGATCTACAAGCTCAGAAACACGTTGCTATCTGAAAAGTTTTGAGATTGTAGATCGGCTAATTTCAGAATGAATATGTCATACATTGAAAAAACGTACTCTCAAATGAGCATTTCAGGTTATCTTTAACATTTGCACATGTATTCATTGATACAGTCATGTTGTTTGCAATTCAACTTAAATGAAGTCTACATCAAGTGAGGCTTGAACTGGCGACCTTGAGATTGTGAGGCACTTATTTAAGGGAGACACCATTGGACCAACAGACAGGGAACTGTGAAAAAGGAGATCAAACAGATGATACAGTTTCACGCAAATAGCTGAAAAATCCTGGCTTTAAGTGTTTTTCAAACTGTTCAAAATTGTACATCTCCTCAGAACCAAAACTAGTAAAAGTAGCCGATCTACAAGCTCACAAACCATTAAAAGTTGTCAGATTGTACATCGGCTATTTTCACAATGAAGTATGTTATACATTGAAAAAACATACTCTCATTGCTATCTGAAAAGTTGTGAGATTGTAGATCAGCTGTATGTAAAAAACACTCAATTAAGTATTTCATGTTATCTTTAACAATTGCAGATGTATTCATTGATAGTCATGTTGTGTGAAATGCAACTTAGATGAAGTCTGCACCAAGTGAGGCTTGAACTGGTGACCTTCAGGTTGTGGGGCACACATTTAAGCGAGAAGCCACCAACAGACAAGAACCTGTGAAAGGAGATCACACAGATGATACAGTTTCACGCAAATAGCTGAAAAATCCTGGGTTTAAGTGTTTTTCAAACTGCTCAAGATTGCGGACAATCTAAGGGCGGTGCTTACTGGTCAACGTGATAGATGTGTTCCTCATTAGTCAAGGCACATGTGTAAGCAGGTCTAATGGCTGTCGGCCAAACGAGGCATGACTTTTGCCTGTTTAAAGTTTGCATTTTCAAAAAATTGCTATAGCGCCCCCCTTTGACCAATTGGAGTAAGATTGGTTTCAGTGATACTTGGAAGGACCCTCTACAATATTGCAAAGTGTCAAAGAATGGTAAGTCTGCATGTATGTGTTAGGGGCAGATGAATAATTGTCATAAAACTGCAATATTCATTGGCTCATTAAAGCTTCATTTTTTCACTTATGGAAGATATTTTGCAAACGTTTTTTGGTATAGGTCCAAAGTTCATGTGTAAAAAGTTTCGTGCAGATTACTCAAAAATCCCAGGAGGAGATAGGTTTTAACTGTTTTTCATATAATTCCAAATGGTGGGAGATCTAAAGGTCAGAGGTCAAAAGTCAGAGTGTGAAAGTTGTTCAGCATGAGGAGACGCATGTGTGCATCGAAGTTTCATGGCTGTAGGTCAAACACGGCATGAGTTGTACCTGTTCAAAGTTGGCATTTTTCAATTGAGTGCTATAGCGCCACCTTTTGACGAAAGACTGTGAGAATTATTTCTTGATCGTTTTTCATGACCATCTATCATATGGCCGAGTTTCATAAAAAGCGACTGCACGGTTCAGCCAGAACTGCCAAAAGTGGCAGAAGAAGAAACGGAAATAATGCGAATAACAATATGGGTCCATGCTGGAAGCCTGGCCCCATAAAAACAACAACATTAGAAAGTAGAAAAGGTTCTCCTCAGAGCACACAGGTCTCCACCGGGTCAGGATGTTTTTGGTGACGTTTTGCCACGTACTGTTGTTACTGATGTGGATATTAGATAGCTTAACCCATTCAATCCAGGGACGCATCTCTGTCATTTTAGATTTCTTTGGCTATTCAAAAGTGTGTGTGCCGCGGCGCGCTATGAGCTTGTAGATCTGCTATTTTTGAATAGCCAAATAATAATCTAAAAATCACACCCAGTGTGAAGTGGGCGGTGTGTGGTCATCACAACATGACTCACTTAAAAAAAAGGATAAATTACTTTTTTTTAAAGTCCATACTGCTATTCATAGGGCTGCACATGTGTCATGTGTTTCGCTAGCCAATCACAGTCCTGAATTTGCAAAGTCAGCCAATCACATTACAGCTAGTGGTGATGACACTAGCTGTAATGTGATTGGCTGACTTTGCAAAAGTATAGATTTGCATTGACTGGGTTGGGGGTTGTAGACTGCGTTGTAGACTATTGGCCAATCACGGTGCAGGATTGGTCAGCGTCCAAAACTCACTTATAGGGGGCGGCTACACCGGCCCAAAAAGGACACAGATACTTTCCTGGTCTAAATGCGGTTTTTAAAGCCATTTAAAGCTATAACTATAGGCTAAGTTTGAACTTAGTGTGAGGTGGTGAGACAGGCTCCTGCAGCACAAGATCGATGCCCAGCCTGCACAGGCTCATAAGATACTCACACAATGTACATACACCAAGATACACCACACAAAAATATGTAGGAGTAATGTCAAAAAACATTATTTAGCAAAAAAGCGGCCTCCTGGTGGCGCTATAAAAGGCTCATGTGAAAAAGGTTCGGAATCGGCATCCAGGGAGTGTGTGTGCACAGTTTGGCTGCGATCGGGCCAGCGGTGCCGGAGATTAGCCGTCCACAGACACACGGACGGACAGACGGACGGACGGACGGACGGACGGACGGACGGACGGACGGACGGACGGACGGGGTGCAAAACATACTCTGGCCATGCCTTTGGGCCTGGGGTTCAGAGGTCACACAATGTCATGTGACTGTGACCCAACTCCAAACCCTCCCCTTGACCCCCCCGGGGCGACCCCCCCCGGGTGACCCCCGTGGTGGCTGTTTCCACTGGGGTCAAGCTGAAGGCAGAGTGCAGCTTTCACTGAGGAGAGGAGAGGTTCTGAATGTGATCCGTTCCTCTAGAGCAGTGGTTCTCAAACTTTTTCATGTCAAGGACCCCCAAATTGACACTTATTAGCCCGCGGACCCCCATTTGAAAAGATACGCCAGGGACCCGCCATAAGAGAAGATTTTTACGGCTCTAGCAGTGATTCTCAACCATTTTAATTTCAAGGACCCCCAGTTTGACATGCATTAGAGGCTACGGACCCCCATTTAATGGCATTTCTATCTCTGGGACCCCAATTTATATTGTAAAATCAATGTTAATTTAACTCTGAGAGTGTACAAATGGAACCAAATGGACCCGTCAGGGTCCATTTGGTTCCATTTGTACACTCTCAGAGTTACAGACCCATAAGGGTCCATTTGGTTCCTGTCCATCATTTAGCTGGGTACCCCCTGGAACCCCCTCAAGTACCCCTGGGGGTCCCCGGACCCCACTTTGAGAACCAATGCTCTAGAATTTGTGTATTTAACCCATCTGTTCAATCCGGGAATGCATCTGTGTCATTGTTAGGCTAAGAACTTTAAATCTTTATTAAATATACATATACTGTATGTTTTTTAAACAACATTTCTAACTCTGGAATAAGTTGTTCTCTCTGGAACAACTTACGTTGATGGGGATCGGCGGCAAAAAATCATTTTGGGAGGCGACAAGAAAAGAGTTTGAGCACCACTGATACAGAAACAAGAGTTTTTCAGAAAAATGAAGACATTTTATGAGACAAATGTTCGCTTTAAAACATTTATATTCAAAGATTTGCACAAATTTTTTCCATGATTTTTTAACCCTTCCATTGTGTTAGGGTCATTTTGTACTCGCTTTTAAGTTTAAATGGGTAAAAAGTCTGTAAAAGTAACGTAACAAAATTAATTACCATCATTTTAGTTCATTCTGATGGTCTCTATAAGAGTCAAATATGACCCGGCAGAGAAGTGTGGCTCAATTCCACCAAAATTGTCAATATTCAATGTTTACATGTTTCAGAGTGAGAGAAACTCAATTAGCATTTTGCTATCAGGAGTAAAATAAAGTTTGGGTTTATGAAAAATAAATGGCTTTTTACCTTCTATGGTATACGGGTACATTTTGACCCTTAACACCACAGATGTCACTATAATCTAATATAAACTAATAATATTAACATTTTTTTAAAGTTAAAAAACTAAAACAAGTCGTTTTGTGTTGTTGTTTTTTTTGGAAGTGTGTTCTAACATTAGTCTATTATAACTAGACAACATCATTATCCATTGTCTTCATTAAAGGAAATGTAATGAGTGGATTTTCAATTTTCATTGAAAACGAGATATATTGAAAGACGAAACCCTAACCCAAAATAATATTTTAAAAAGTGTTTACATGGATATGAATGCATAACAAGTCAGCTACCTATGAGGTGGAAGAAAAAAATAAATGAAAACATTTTTTGGGGGGGTCTGAGTTAAATCACGGGTCACATTTGACCCGCTAACACCAAAAGTGTATGCAGGTTTATAACACAATGCAAGGGTTAAACGAATCTAAAAAAGAAATCTAAATCCTAAGAGTTTTTGGGGAAAAAAAACGTTTTTTTTTAAAAATATTTTTCAAAAAATAGCAGATCTACAAGCTCATAGCGCGGCACTCAGTGCCGCGCTATGAGCTTGTAGATCTGCTATTTTTGAATAGCCAAATAAATGTTAAAATGAATGGATGACGGCAGCAGCAGCAGCGTTGTTCTGATGTTGTGTGTCCTCACCTCGTCCAACACTATTAACACGGATCTCCTGGTCTCTCACATCTGTTCCAGAGCGTTGCTATCGCTGCGTTCTTTACACGACAAACACAAAGCAGCCCATGGAACATATACTTACTGTACATTCTGTATGTGATAGATATGATACAGATGTGCCATTTCAAAACTTCAAATGTCCTGCCATCGGCAAGACAGTACATTTTCAGGGGATTCCCAGGGCAATAAGAGGGACAAAGAAGGGCATTTAAAATGATGAATTATTTTGATGATCACTGCTTTTATGATGCTAATTAATTTGAGCAACTGGTCAAGGACCTCTTCAAATCACCTTTCGCCTCATAATGAGTCTGACACCTTCTTCAACACACATTCTTTTGTTCTCATGTATATGGATGTCTGTTGAAGGGAAAAACGGGGGTGTGTAGTGACAACTTCTTTTCAGGGGCAAAACAGTGCATTTTTAAGGGCAGAACAGGGAGGAAAAATGCATTTTCAGGGCACTTTCAGGGAAAGAACAGTAACGTGTGAGGTTTTGAAGTGGCATATCTGTACATATTCTCCCATTACATAAACTCCCATTACACCTAAGACAGGCAGCCTCTGTGGATAGCTTTAAAGCACAGCTCAAGACCTATTTCTTCACTCTTGCTTTTAGCTGATTCTTTGGTTGATTTTTAAGTCCTCACTGTGTTGCCTATTTTAATGTTGCTTTATGCTTTTGCTTTTATTTCATTTTATTTTATTTTATTTTTGTTTGCTTTATTGTTAAATTGGTTGTAACTGTAACTGTATTCTTGCTCTGTAAAGCACTTTGCGCTGTATTTCATGTCATGAAAGGTGCTATACAAATAAAGTCTATTATTATTATTATTATTATTATTATATCTGAGAACCCACTGAGGTACAAAGTAACAGTTCACACACAAACAGAGAGAGGATGTTATTATTAACCATATAGTAACTGCATCGAAAAATCTATTTTCCTTTTCAACGATCTACTCTATCGATACGCAAACAGCTAAATATCGCATCGTTTGACTTTGTCTCGTATCGAATGGTTTTGCAATGCAAATAATCACAATTTTATCAATACTAAGTCCTTGTGGCAATTTGAAGAAGGAAAAAGAGAAAGAGGGGTAAATAAATAGTCACTGTATCGATTTTAAATCATTGAATCGAATCGTATCGTTTTAACCCATTGAGACCTGGAACTGTGTCATTTTTAGATTTGAGCTAAAAAGCATTATTTTACACTTTGGGCTATTCAAAAATAGCAGATCTACAAGCTCGTAGCGCGGCACCGAGTGCCGCGCTACGAGCTTGTAGATCTGCTATTTTTGAAAAATCATGAAAATGTGTGCAAATCTTTGAAAATATATATTTTCAAAGCGAACATTTTTAACTAAAATCTTTGCTTCTGGTGGGGTCCCTGGAACAACATATTTTGATGGAGGTCCGCGGCCAAATGCATATCATGTTGGGGGTCCTTGACATGAAAAAGATTGAGCACCACTGATATAGAAACGTACGTTTTTTAGAAAACTGTTGGGATTTAGGAGACATGTAGAATCCCCGAACACACGACACAGGAGGTTCCTCTTTGGTCAGCGCAGCAACACTCTCTACTAATCATCTCTATTAACCGTGGCCTGGCATGTGACAGCCATTCCCTTTCATTTCCACATGTCGTAACACGGCTTTTATATCCACCCCCCCCCCCCCCCCCTCCCCTCACCCCTCCCCCATCATCACCACATCCCCGCCTTCATTTCACATGCCTGTGAAATTAGCTCAGTGAGTGGGCCGTCGCTAACGGGCCGCGCTAATGGCCTTTCATGTCCCCGCATCAGAGAGGAGCTTAACCCTTCAAGACCGGGAAACGCAGCTGTGTCATTTTTTTTAGATTTTATTTTGTCTATTCAAAAATAGCAGATCTACAAGCTCTTAGCGCGGCACCGAGTGCCGCGCTAAGAGCTTGTAGATCTGCTATTTTTTTTGATACGTTGTGAACATTTCTGCAAATCTTTGGATATATATATATATATTGTTTTTTAAGCGATTTTTTTTTAACTCAAATCTTTACTTCTGTGGGGGGGTCCCTGGAACAAAAACATTTTGAGGTCAACGGCCAAATACATATCATTTTGGGGGTCCTTGACATGAAAAGGTTTGAGAACCACTGATTATAGAAACACACGATTTTCAGAAAACTGTTAGGATTTAGAAGACATTTGTAGAATCCCCCAAAAGCAAAGATTTGAGTTACAAATGTTCGCTTTAAATATATATATATATATAACTATTCATAGATTTGCACACATTTTCCACTATTTTTTTTAAAATAGCCAAAGAAATGTATAAAATGACACAGATTCTTTGCCGGTCTAAACGTGTTAAGCCTTGAAGAAGAGAATAGGCTGTAATTAGACTGGAACATCTTTCTGTATCGTACAGTTGGTTTTTAGATCAATGCTGGAAAAAATATCAAACTGGAGATGTTTCCCTTTTTGTTAAAAGTCGCTTGAACACAACAGATCTACCAGCTCACATGAACACAGCAACAGATCTACCAGCTCACATGAACACACAACAGATCTACCAGCTCACATGAACACACAACAGATCTACCAGCTCACATGAACACAGCAACAGATCTACCAGCTCACATGAACACACAACAGATCTACCAGCTCACATGAACACACAACAGATCTACCAGCTCACATGAACACACAACAGATCTACCAGCTCACATGAACACACAACAGATCTACCAGCTCACATGAACACAGCAGATCTACCAGCTCACATGAACACAGCAACAGATCTACCAGCTCACATGAACACAACAGATCTACCAGCTCACATGAACACAACAGATCTACCAGCTCACATGAACACAGCATCAGATCTACCAGCTCACATGAACACAACAGATCTACCAGCTCACATGAACACAACAGATCTACCAGCTCACATGAACACAGCAACAGATCTACCAGCTCACATGAACACAACAGATCTACCAGCTCACATGAACACAACAGATCTACCAGCTCACATGAACACAACAGATCTACCAGCTCACATGAACACAGCAACAGATCTACCAGCTCACATGAACACAGCAACAGATCTACCAGCTCACATGAACACAGCAGATCTACAAGCTCACATGAACACAACAACAGATCTACCAGCTCACATGAACACATCAGATCTACAAGCTCACAGATCTGCTTTTTTTTTTTTTTTTTTAAGGAAAAAAGTTTGTACCAATTTTTCCAAATGCAAAACTACTGATTCCGGCTTTAAATAGTTTTAAGATGATTATGTCTGTTATTTACTGCATCCACGTCTTACAATATAATACATCCTATCAATTAGTTTACCTAGGTGGTATGTTCACTGTAAACACACACACACACACACACACACACACACACACACACACACACACACACACACACACACACACACACTCAGATATACGTATAAGGGCCCACACTATAAAGACGGTCCTTGCTTCTTCTATTTGTTAACCCATCAGGACCGGGAACGCATCTGTGTGATTTTTTACATTTCTTTGGGCTATTCAAAAATAGCAGATCTACAAGCTCATAGCGCGGCACCGAGTGCCGCGCTATGAGCTTGTAGATCTGCTATTTTTTGTTTTTAATCGTGAAAATATGTGCAAATCATTGAATATATATATATATATATTTTTTTTTAAGCAAATATTTGTAACTCAAATGTTATTGCTTCTGTGGATTCTTTAATGTCTTCTAAATCCTGTAAACTTATGTTGCTATAATATCCGTGGGTCTCAAACCTTTTTCATGTCAAGAACCCCCAAAATAATATATATTTGTCCGTGGACCCCCCCATTTAAAAATATGTTGTTCCAGCGACCCCCAAGAAGCAAATATTTGAATAAAAAAAATGATATATATATTCAAAGATTTGCACACATTTTCACGGTTTTTTTTTTTCAAAAATAGCAGATCTACAAGCTCGTAGCGCGGCACTCGGTGCCGCGCTACGAGCTTGTAGATCTGCTATTTTTGAACATATAGCCAAAGAGATGTAATAAACCACACAGAGATGCGTTCCCGCTCTGAATGGGCTAATGAACACGTAAAGTAAAGTATAAAGGAAGTGCGTTAGCGGTTAATGAAGCTAATTAACACCCAGGAGGGTTTCTATTATTCTGAATAAATACATTAATAATAAAACAACACGTTCAACGACCTTGTGAGAAGATTTGCAAATCAAAGACTCTGTTTAAAAGCAAGACATTTGTTTTTTTGTTTTTCCCCACATGAGATGCATTGGCCAGCAAGCCAGGTCTGTAAGATCTAAATTAACCCATTAAGACCTGGAACAGTGTCATTTTTTGATTTGAGCTAAGAAAGCATTATTTTACACTTTGGGCTATTCAAAAATAGCAGATCTACAAGCTCATAGCGCGGCACCGAGTGCCGCGCTATGAGCTTGTAGATCTGCTATTTTTGAAAATTCGTGAAAATGTGTGCAAATCTTTGAATATATATTTTTTTTTAAAGCGAACATTTTTAACTAAAATCTTTGCTTCTGGGGGGTCCCTGGAACAACATATTTTGATGGGGGTCCGCGGCCAAATACATATCATTTTGGGGGTCCTTGACATGAAAAAGATTGAGCACCACTGATATAGAAACATACGTTTTTCAGAAAACTGTTGAGATTTAGGAGACATGTAGAATCGGTGTGTGTGTGTGTGCGTGCGTGCGTGCGTGTGTCTTAATTGCAGTGGAAAAGGCACCTTGTTGTTGCGGCTTAATTAAATCATTTCACGGGTGTGTTTTAATTGTTGAAGGCGGGTGAATTTCTCCCGGTTGGTTAAACAGCGGACATGATGTTTAAAGAACCCTGTTTAACCACAGGCTGCTATTCAATGAGGCTTTAGGACATACATGGGCAACTGGCGGCCCGGGGGCCAAATGCGGCCCCCACCTTCACTTATATGCGGCCCGCAGGTTAATATCAGAATAGTGATATATTATTGATTTCAGCTGTTATGATTCCAAACATGCAAACATGACCCACTTTAATGACTTCAGTCTATATTAGTAGCTTAATGACTAGAATTAAAATTCTATTGTCTTTTTTATGTCCAATGTATTTGTATTTAAGTTCATAAAGTTAACATAAGTATAACTAAATGCATTTGAAATTAAATACAAATGTTACTTTTCAGGATTCCAATTCAAAAATAGCAACAAAAAAAAATCAGGATTCCAATTCAAAAATAGCAACAAAAAAAAATCAGGATTCCAATTCAAAAGTAGCAAAAATAGCCGATCTACAAGCTCAAAACGCGTCACACAAAAGTAGCAAAAATAGCCGATCTACAAGCTCAAAACGCGTCGCGGAGCGACGCGTTTTGAGCTTGTAGATCTGCTATTTTTTGCTACTTTTGTGTGACGTAGAAGTACGGCATTCATTTACGAAAAACGTACGTACAATACGGTGTCTGCCCAACAGTATACATGTATATGTAATGTGTTCCTCTGGAGTGAGTGTGAAAATATAGTGGAATATAAAAAAAATATATTCTTTTACGATTTTTCAAAAATAGCAGATCTACAAGCTCATAGTGCGGCACTCGGTGCCGCGCTATGAGCTTGTAGATCTGCTATTTTTGAATAGCCAAAGAAATCTAAAGTGACACAGAAAACTATCTGACAATGTATAAAGTCAACATACCCAACTTTGATGAGACAGTATTGTGTTGTTCTAAAAAACATGTTTTTTTGTCATTTCCTGAAAAGTTCATATTTTGGACATAGTTGATTTCTGCAACAGAGATACTAATCTGATCTGAAATATACCACACTAATCATCACATCCATAACCTGAAATATATACCACACTAATGATCCACTAAGATCAGCTCTGTAACCTCTGAAATACATCACATCGTGATCCATATCTCTGACTATATAATAACTATGTTCCCTGTTTAAAAATAAATAAAACGTCTTGCAAAGCGTCTAGAATTCGGAGGGATTGAATTCAGCATAACATTAGTTAGAAGCCAAGTCGCCAATATATATATATTTTTATACTGAAACTGCAATATGAAAGATAGCTTTTACATTAAAAACACAATTTAAATCTAAAAAAAAGGGGAAATGACCAGGAACCATTTTTTTTGTCACAGACATTTTCTGGTTGACTTTCTTATTTGTGTTTCTTATCAAGAAAGACACGGTTGTTAAAATAATGATACATTATCACCAGGCCTTCAGTGACGATAATTATATGACGTCTGTTATCACTCACGCTGTCAAAAGAATCTATATATTATACGCATAGTTCTATAATAAGGTCTGATTTATAGACTGAGGCAGGCCCATTTAACCCATTGAGACCTGAAGCCGATTCTACACGTCTCCTAAATCTCAACAGTATTCTGAAAAAACGTATGTTTCTATATCAGTGGTGCTCAATCTTTTTCATGTCAAGGACCCCCAAAATTATATGTTTTTGGCCACGGACCCCCATCAAAATATTTTGTTCCAGGGACCCCCCCCAGAAGCAAAGATTTGAGTTAAAAATGTTCGCTTTAAAAATATATATATTCAGAAGATTTGCACACATTTTCACGATTTTTCAAAAATAGCAGATCTACAAGCTCGTAGCGCGGCACTCGGTGCCGCGCTACGAGCTTGTAGATCTGCTATTTTTGAATAGCCCAAAGTGTAAAATAATGCTTTTTATCTCAAATCTAAATATGACACAGTTCCGTCTCTCTGTCCACTGATAAGAAGGACACTTGAGAACACGTCCCCTGGAGCGCACAGACAGACAGACACGAGTCCCGGGACATGACAACTAACATTATCTCCTCCCCGGGTCACCAAAGGCACGCAAATAAATCAAGAGGGAGGGGGGGGAGAGGTGGGGGTCAAAACAAACACTCCAGTTGTGACAATATGCCCTGGGTTCTTATAAGAAGATAAACGCCCCTATTTGCATAGAGTGCAGTAATCTAGGGCATACTGGCGGTCCCAGGGGGCCACATGCGGCCCCCACCTTCACTTAATGCGAACCGCAGGTTAATATCAGAGTACTGATATATTATTGATTTCGGCTGTTACGATTCCTAACACGACCCGCTTTAATGACTTCAGTCTATATTAGTAGCTTAATGACTATAGTATTAACATTCTATTGTCTTTTTTATGTCCAACGTGTTTGTATTTAAGTTCATAAAGTCAACATAAGTATAACTAAATGCATTTGAAATTAAATAAAAATGTAACTTCTCAGGATTCCAATTTTAAAAAAAATTGCAAAAAGTAATTCAGGATTCCAAATAAATGAATAGCAAATATAGCAGATCTACAAGCTCAAAACGCGTCGCGTTTTGAGCTTGTAGATCTGCTATTTTTGCAATACTTTTGTGTGGCCTAGAATGAAGATGAAGAATAGGGCATTAACTACGAAAAAAAGTCAAAATACAGAGATAATGTGTGTCTGCTCGACAGTATATGCGATGTGTCCCTCCGGAGTGAAGTGTGTAAAGTGGCCCTCTACATATAAGCCTGATCTATAGGGCTACAACAGGCTACTTATAAAGTCCTTCATTGACTCGCGACCCCACCTCACCCTGGAGGTAATTTATGCACATAAACCTGCACGTTCGTAATGTATTAAAATGGCAAAAAATGTACTATTTGTAATACATGTTTTAGATTGTATTTCATCCATTCTGTTGAATTTTTTTTAAATAATTTCGCGACCCCACCGTCAGTGTCCCGCGACCCCAAGTCGGGTCGCGGGACCCCCAACTTTGGGAACCCCATAGAGCAGTGGTTCTCAACCAGTGGTCCGGGGACCACCAGTGGTCCTTGGGGGGGGTACCATGGGGTCCCCAGCTAAATTAGTTAACATAGCGTCACGATCATTTTAACCGCTTAGCTTTTGGCAATTCAAAAAATAGCAGATCTACAAGCTCATAGCGCGGCACCGAGTGCCACGCTATGAGCTTGTAGATCTGCTATTTTTTTGGGGAAAAATCTTGTAAATGTGTGCAAATCTTTCAATATATATATTTTTTTTAAACGAGCATTTTCAACTCAAATCCTTGCTTCTGGGGGGGTCCTTGGCACAACACATTTTCAAATGGGGGTCCACGGCCAAATGTATATCAATCAATTTAGGGGGTCCTTGGCATGGTTGAAAAAGGGTTGAAAACCCCCTGCCATAGAGGACAGCAGTCACAGTGCTGATGGAGAGGAGCGTTTCCGTTGTGGCAAACGGTTTGACATGTTCACACTGTTGTGGCTGCATGGCTATAACCTCGCTGGAGATGTCGTGGTCCGGGGTCATTTATCTAAATCAGTGTCACTGACGGGGGGGCGACGGGGGGGGCGACGGGGGGCACTACACACACAGCCCGTCTCCTGTCAAAGCGTCCTGGGAGGGGAGGTGTCGAACCCGCAACCCCCTCCTCCCCACTCCAAGCTGGCTAGTGTTTATTCTGTGCATTCCTTTCCATTCTACTCGGCCCGAGCTGTGTGTGTGTGTGTGTGTGTGTGTGTGTGTGTGTGTGTGTGTACAAGCCTAGTCCCTATATAGTACCACAAAATAATAACAGATCTACAAGCTAGCAGCATGCTAGTTAGCTTGTAGATCTTTTTTTGGGGGGGGGGGGGCAAGCGACACCTATATAAATCAAGCTTAAGGACTTAAGGAGACTAGCAGAGGACATTCATCAGGCCAAGTCCAGGCTGTTTCTGTTTCCCTGTTTTAAATTATGACCGCCCCCCCCCACCACCCCCAAAACCCCACCCACACATTAAGAATGAAATATGACATTTTGAAGGTTTTTACACAGGTTAATAAGTTAAGAGTTACAGTAGAGCAGACTTTTATTGTGAAGTCTGTTATAATTCCATATGGGTTTGAAGTCGTACACGATAACTGACCACAAGTTACATCTGGTATGAGAGCCAATACATTCAATCCTCTGCACATTAGAGCCATGTGAATGGTGCAATAAGATCAGTGGACAGGGCATTATTTACTGTGTGTGTGTGTGTGTGTGTGTGTGTGTGTGTGTGTGTGTGTGTGTGTGTGTGTGTGTGTGTGTGTGTGTGTGTGTGTGTGTGTGTGTGTGTGTGTGTGTGTGTGTGTGTGTGCGTGTGTGCGCGTGTGAGAGAGAGAGAGAGAGAGAGAGAGAGTAGGTCCACATCACGCTGCAGTTAGTTTGATCTATTTGATGGTTTGAACTTGAAGATTCCATTAAACTATGTAACGACGCTGTATTTATGACTGTAAATGCAACAGTACAAACGGCACACAATACATTAATTTACCTCTGAGAGCGTATGCAAATAGAAACCAAATGGACCCTTAGGGGTCCATTTGGTTTCTGTTTGCATACACTCTCAGGGTTACACACAGACGTGGTTTTGACTGTGTAGCAGGGACATGATTTATGACTGTAAATGCACATTAAAACTGCATATAATAAATGAATTTAACTCTGAGCGAGCGTGTTACAAATAGAGACCTTTTAATGGACCCTTATGGGTCCGTTTGTAATACTCTCAGAGTTACACTTGATACACATAGGACCACAATGTGTTATCCTTTTATCTTTAATGTCTGACCGTAGCTCATGCTGTTTACATTTCTGATTGATAAACTAATCAATCAATCAATCAATCAAGTTTTGACTGTATAGCAGGGACAGTGTGGGTCAGATCATATATTTTACTAGACGCAGCATTGCAATGACAATAAACTTTCAGAAGGAAATGCATATCATTCAGATTCTTGTGATAATTATATAGTGTTATACTATTTAATATATAACACTAGTTACACTGATGTGGTTGTGACGGTGTAGCTGTGTCTCTGTTTATGTGTGCATGTGGAAGTGCAAATAAACGCACAGAATGAATTATTATGATTTATATGATAATTATACAACCTAGAGTGTGTATAATAACATATATATCTACATGTATAATACAGTAATAACACACACACACACACACACACACACACACACACACACACACACATATATTTGACAGATATATTTGTGTGTGTGTGTGTGTGTGTGTGTGTGTGTGTGTGTGTGTGTGTGTGTGTGTGTGTGTATATACATATATACATATATACATATATATATATATATATATATATATATATATATATATATATATATATATATATATATATATATGTAATACAGTGTATTTATAATAACGTACAGTGAGCAGTTCTCCTGTGGGTCCAGTCTCGGTGCAGTCCACTGAAACAGGCTTTCAGAGCTTTATCCTGCAGCATGCAGGACGACGGGCCAGATGTGTAGAAGTCCAACATCTGTCCTGGACTGACCAGGACCGCGTCCATACAGTCAAACATCATCAGGTCTCTGTCTCTGTCTCTAACTGTCCATACAGTCAAACATCATCAGGTCTCTGTCTCTAGTGGTCCCTACAGTCACACATCATGTCTGTCTCTGTCTCTAGTGGTCCCTACAGTCATCATGGAGTATAGAACGTCTTTAAGGGTTATTATAAAACATAAGTGCACGTCAGGACAAAACTCCATCAAAGTCCGTCTGATCTCCAGGTTTTTGTCCGTTTATAAAAGGTGTCAAATCTCGGTCTTCTTCGTCCAATAAGAGCACCATGAGTTATTATTATTATTATTATTATTAATATAGTTATTATGATGACGGTGTAATAACGGATCCATGCGGGTATCAATATGTTCCATGTCGTCGCTCAGTCCGTCCGTCTCAGCGCCGCCGCGCGTAAAGAAGGAGCGAAATGTCTCCATAATCCCAATGCGTTACATTGTAGCCGTCCGAATGTTCGCTTCGTTCCGGACCGTCCCGTTAGATGTTACCGACAGACAGGCAGGCAGAGAGACAGGCAGACAGACAGGCAGACAGACACACAGACAGAGCTCCTCTCCTCTCTGCTCTCATAGTGAAGTAACAGCCTCCTCGCGTCGCCTCGCAGAATGAAAGATAGAATTGCCTAATATATGCGAGTGAACTTTCTATGAACCCGGAGAGAGGAGCTAACCTTCAAATGACCCGCACACACACACACACACACACACACACACACACACACACACACACACACACACACACACACACACACACACACACACACACACACACACACACACACACACACACACACACACACACACACACACACACAGATCGGCTCCGCTCTGCAGCTTTAGAGAGAGAGAAGAAAAGAGAGAAAATCTAGCGCGGAGAGAAAGATATTTTTTCTCCCCCAGTGGAAAGAATACAATACACACCATCCATCCATCCATCCATACACAATGTTACACTAACTAACACTAGACTAGCCTACTCTAACAGACTAACACTATGATACTGTTTCCATGTCTTTTCTAAATTAAGTAATCAAACAATCAATCGTACATTATCATCAGTGGCGTGCACAGACATTTTGAGGGGCAGGTGCTCAAGTAAATTATACTTTTTTTTTCTTTACTTGGTCTGCTCTTTTTTCCCTCTACACCTATACCTCTTTGCCAAAAATAGCAGATCTACAAGCTCACAACGCCTCGCACTGCGAGGCGTTGTGGGCTTGTAGATCTGCTATTTTTGGCTAAAGTTCTCCTCAGAAAAGGGATGCTAGGTTTCGAGTGGTTATGGTAAAAAGAAAAATCATATCACTTAAAGATTTGGCGGACCCCCTGTAGTAACTCTGAGGACCCCCTAGGGGTCCCGGACCCCCTGTTGAAGACCCCTGCTATACTCTATGGTAGCCTACACTAACACTATGATACTGTTTCCATGTCTATTCTAAATGAAGTATTCAATCAATCAATCAATGGTACATTATCATTTTAAACACATTCTCTCTATTGTAGAAAAGTAGGCTCTTTGTGCGTTTTGTACAAAATATATATAATAACCCTCTGCATGGTTTGTGCATGTTGAGAGTTCTTCTTCCATCACTCTGTGTGTCATTGTGAAAGAAAGTGTTCCTGCCCCTCACTGTGTTTAAGTGTTTTAACTCCCTTCGATTACTTGTAAGTACTTTTACTCAATTTATTTACTCTTAAATATTTTTACTCAAATTGTAGATCAGTTTTAGTGTGTGTGTGTGTGTGTGTGTGTGTGTGTGTGTGTGTGTGTGTGTGTGTCTTGACTCACAAGCTTGCGCACGGGGCTGCGCACCGAGGTGACGCAAAACGCATCACAGAGGTGACGCAAAACGCATCACAGAGGTGACGCAAAACGCATCACCGAGGTGACGCAAAACGCATCACAGAGGTCACAGAGGTGACGCAAAACGCATCACAGAGGTGACGCTAAACGCATCACAGAGGTGACGCAAAACGTATCACAGAGGTGACGCAAAACGCATCACAGAGGTGACGCAAAACGCATCACAGAGGTGACGCTAAACGCATCACAGAGGTGACGCAAAACGCATCACAGAGGTGATGCAAAACGCATCACAGAGGTGACGCAAAACGCATCACAGAGGTGACGCAAAACTCATCACAGAGGTGACGCTAAACGCATCACAGAGGTGACACAAAACGCATCACAGAGGTGACGCAAAACGCATCACAGAGGTGACGCTAAACGCATCACAGAGGTGACGCTAAACGCATCACAGAGGTGACGCAAAACGCATCACAGAGGTGACGCTAAACGCATCACAGAGGTGACGCAAAACGTATCACAGAGGTGACGCAAAACGCATCACAGAGGTGACGCTAAACGCATCACAGAGGTGACGCTAAACGCATCACAGAGGTAAAACGCATCACCGTGGCTCCAAAGTGAGGTGATGTTTTCAGTTTTTTTGGTTTCCCCCCATTGAAAGTCAAGTTTTTGAGCGGTGTAACCGCTCCTATAAGAGCGAAAGGGTGAAAGGGGTATTGTGCCAGGGACCCCCCATGTGAAAGGGTATTGTGCCAGGGACCCCCCATGTGAAAGGGTATTGTGCCAGGAAAATCGTGCACAGATAGACTCTAGGTGGTGCTAAAGCACCTGCCCTTTGCCCTCTCGAGGGCGAGTTTACAGCAGGGGTCTTCAACAGGGGGTCCGGGACCCCTAGGGGGTCCTCAGAGTTACTACAGGGGGTCCGCCAAAACTTTATGTGATATGATTTTTCTTTTTACCATAACCACTCGAAACCTAGCATCCCTTTTCTGAGGAGAACTTTAGCCAAAAATAGCAGATCTACAAGCCCACAACGCCTCGCGCTGCGAGGCGTTGTGGGCTTGTAGATCGGCTATTTTTGGCAAAGAGGTATTGGTGTAGAGGGAAAAAAGAGCAGACCAAGTAAAGAAAAAAAAGTATAATTTACTTGAGCACCTGCCCCTCAAAATGTCTGTGCACGCCACTGTGCCTACACATGTTTCTGTATGTGAAACATGTTATTCTGACCTACATGTTCTGTATTCCATGACCCTTGTCATGTGTGTACCATGTGACATAGGAAGGTTACATAAGCAGCCATAAAGTATTGATCCACATCTTAGACACGCTGCACTTTGCATGAACGCTGTTTCACCTTTTAAACTCCTCCCTCTCTCTCTCACTGTGTCACCTTTTAAACTGTCACTCTTTGAACTCTCACTCTCTCTCTCACTGTGGCTCACCTTTTAACTCATTAAAGGGATTGTAGGCAACATTAAGCCTACATTTTAAAAATATATATTTTGCATTTTTTCCCCCTCTATCAGCCACTATATAATGATGCTGGGGTGTTTACCTGCATTGAAACACAGTCCTCTTTCTGAAATCCGTATTTTCCCTACGGTTTATGTTTGTCCGGGACGCCGTGTGAACTGTTCGAGTGAAACCGAATGGAACCGAGTGCAGCCGACAAAAATGGAAACGAGCCGCCATTGTTTTCTGTGGGCAGTTTTTACTTTTTACTTTCGGTTTTAAAACGCTCTCAAAACTTAATTTTTGAGGCACGGAATTTACTTTTAAGCATTTTAGAGCTGCAGAAAAGCCTCCACGAGGACGTAAACAAAGGGTGATGGTCTGTCTGTCTGTCTGTCTGTCTGGTGACCCCCAAAATAATCATATTTGAACTGGGGACCCCCCAAAATAATCCTCAGCAACAAGCGTGAAACAGGATAGATAGATAGATAGATAGATAGATAGATAGATAGATAGATAGATAGATAGATAGATAGATAGATAGATAGATAGATAGATAGATAGATAGATAGATAGATACAGGTACGAGTAGAGAGAGGTAAGAAGAAGAAGAAATATCAAATAAATAAATAAAAATGTAATAATATAAAAATAAGCAGACTTGACAGTCTGACTCGTCTCTAGAGATATTAATGCAACTATACAAGCAGTAATGTCAACTATACATTACTCATAATTCAGTTCAGTTCACACTGCATGCATTCTTTTCCATAAATCAGCTGGATAGAACACAATCTACACAATCTACACAATCTACACAATCTACACAATCTACACAAACAGTCCGTAAATGCTAAGAGACTGTCCTGCCGTGACCCCTCATTTACGTTTGACTTCTGCATTTAATATTTGTTTCATTATATTTTATGTATTTATTGTGTTTAATATTTTAATCCTATGCCCGTCCTTTTATGTGTATGTTTTATGCAAATGTGTGTCTTTGCCTGGTGTTGAATATTAGTAAAAATGTAAGTAACTCTTAGTTAATTATCTATGTAACTGAGAGTGTATGAATGGTCGTATACTCTCAAAAGAGTTAAATATGATAATAATAATATTATGTTTAATTGATAAAAGCAGACAGTATAGTGTGTGTTTAAAGGTGTTTAAAGGGACTCTACAGCAGTGGTTCTCAAACTTTTTCATGTCAAGGACCCCCAAATTGACACTTATTAGCCCGCGGACCCCCATTTGAATAGATAAGCCAGGGACCCCCATAAGAGAAGATTTTTACGGCTCTCTAGCAGTGATTCTCAATCATTTTAATTTCAAGGACGCCCCAGTTTGACATGCATTAGGGCTACGGACCCCCATTTAATGGCATTTATACCTCTGGGACCCAAATTCATATTGTAAAACCAATGTCAATGTAACTCTGAGAGTGTACAAATGGAACCAAATGGACCCTTAGGGTCCATTTGGTTCCATTTGTACACTCTCAGAGTTACAGACCCATAAGGGTCCATTTGGTTCCTGTCCATCATTTAGCTGGGGACCCCCTGGAACCCCCTCAAGTACCCCTGGGGGTCCCCGGACCCCACTTTGAGATCAAACGCTCTACAGGGTCCTACCTGCTCCTGGACTCCAGCACTGATTACGTGTTCCTACACGTTTATCACTTAGATAACAAGACCTCACTCCTGACTCCATGTTAATCTGTGTCTAACAGCTCTGTGCTTCTCAAAGTGGGGTCTGGGGACCCCCCGGGGGTCCTTGGGGGGTCCAACGCATCACGAAAGCGCTGCGCAAGTGAGAGAGAGAGAGAGAGAGAGAGAGAGAGAGAGAGAGAGAGAGAGAGAGGGAGGGAGAGAGAGAGAGAGAGAGAGAGAGAGAGAGAGAGAGAGAAGAGAGAGAGAGAGAGAGAGAGAGAGAGAGAGAGAGAGAGAGAGAGAGAGGGAGAGAGAGAGGAGAGAGAGAGAGAGAGAGAGAGAGAGAGAGAGAGAGAGAGGAGAGAGGGGAGAGAGAGAGAGAGAGAGAGAGAGAGAGAGAGAGAGAGAGAGAGAGAGAGAGAGAGAGAGAGAGAGAGAGAGAGAGAGAGAGAGAGAGAGGGAGGGAGAGAGAGAGAGGGGGGAGAGAGAGAGAGGAGAGGGAGAGGGAGAGAGAGAGAGAGAGAGAGAGAGAGAGAGAGAGAGAGAGAGAGAGAGAGAGAGAGAGAGAGAGAGAGAGGGGAGAGAGAGACGAGAGGAGAGAGAGAGAGAGTGGTAGAGAGACATCTCCATGGTGGGTCCTGAATAAACCATTCAGGCTCTACCGCCGCGCTGAAAAAGAAACCCTGCCCCCCCCACACCCCTCACACCCCCCCTACACACACACACACACCTGACCCCCCGCTGTGCACCCAGTGTAACAGTAACCACGGACACACACACACACACAACACACACACTACACAGTTGAATGCAATGCCTGCTACGTGCACAGACCCTTACATAGTACACACACACAGGGAATGCATGCATGCACGTGCACAGACCCTTACATAGTGCATACAGCACACACACACACACACACACACACACACACACACACACACACACACACACACACACACACACACACACACACACACACACACACACACACACACACACACACACACACACACACACACACACACACACACACACACACACACGTAGCTGTAATGAATCCACCTGAAAATCCACCTGTAATTAGAAGGTGATAATGAACCAATCCATCAACACGCTTTCTGGCACACGCACACACACACACACACACACACACACACACACACACACACACACACACACACACGCACAAGCACACACACACACAAACGCGCCACACGCACACGCAACAGCCACACACACACACACACACACACACACACACACACACACACACACACACACACACACGCACACAACACACGGCTATGAACAGAAGGTAGCAGATTGAGGCTGTTAAACTGTACATACATACAGTACAGCAGCTTAACTACAAGGGCATTGATTCATTTTATCAGACACACAACTCTCCTATATTCAAACCCATTGTAAATTCAAACTCTGTTTGAACCATGTTAGACTCATTTAAAACACATTCCACTTGATACCCATCAACCCATGATACCTGGAAAGCATCTGTGTCACTTTAGATGTCTTTGGCTATTCAAAAATAGCAGATCTACAAGCTCATAGCGCGGCACCGAGTGCCGCGCTACGAGCTTGTAGATCTGCTATTTTTGAAAAATCGTGAAAAATATTTTTTTATATTCAATTTTTTTTTTAGGATTTAGATTTTTTTTAGACACGGCCTCAGGTCTTAAAGGGTTAAGTGACTGATGTTGACCAATGGCTTCACAGAAAAAACTGAAAAACTAAAAAACAATTGCTTTGTAAAATGGTGGCAGTAATGTCAACTATACATTACTCATAATTCAGTTCAGTTCACACTGCATACATTTTGTTTGCATTTTTTTTCCATAAATCAGTGCTATTGAACACCCTTTACATC
>NC_139952.1:50589935-50602435 GCF_963454915.1 Gymnoscopelus microlampas | reverse complement strand
TTAAAACAAAAAGTATTGTGTTAAAAGGTTAAAGCACTATATTCTGATAGTAATCATTGCTAAAGAGTGTTTGTTCAGTAACAGGAGTCTCCCTGTCTCTCCAGCTCTTTAATAAACAGAAAATACATTTTTCGGTAGGTGTCAAAATCTCAGCCAATCAGGAGAAAGTACCCATTTTTAAGCTTCATTTTTATAGTGTTCCAGTTCCAATTGTGTCTGCTCATTTCTTAGTGTCATCACTTCCAATTTCACTTGTTTAATCTGTATCCTGATTGAGTTCTCTGTCCTGATTGGATAAAATTGGAAATGAAACTGAAACTGAAACGAAAATGCATTTTCTGTTTAATAAAGAGGTGGAGAGACAAGGAGACTCCTTTTACTGAACAAACACTCTATAGCAATGAGTACTATCACAATATAGAGCTATTTAACACTTATTTTAACCAAAGAAAATCACTTACCCTACCTTTAAGTGAAAGTATCAATACTGCAATGTAGAAGTACTCTGTTACAAATAAAAGTCCGGAATTCAAAATTTTACTTGAGGAAAAGACCGAAAAGTACAAACGTATTGGTAACAGATTGTACTTAAAGCACCAAAAGCAAAAAGTACTAAAATGTTTGAAAATAGCAGATCTACAAGCTCACAACGCGTCGCGATACGACGCGTTGTGAGCTTGTAGATCTGCTATTTTCAGATAGCCTATAGGTGTAAAATAGGGCTAAAGTGGTTAATGTATGTTTTGTAACGTAATAATTCATATCTGTAACTAGTAACTAAAGTTTTCAAATAACTGAAGTGGGGAGTAAAAGTACAATATTTGGATCCGAGATGTAGTGGAGTAGAAGTAGAAGTATTGGAAATTGGAAATATAGATAGATACTTTATTTGTCCTTGCGGAAATTCATTTTGTGCCAAGCAGCCATCAGGATACAAAAAATCACAAACACATAACATAATTACAAAATACATACAAGTAGACAAGGCAACCAGTCATGGTTCAAGAGGAATCACATTACATTGTATGCACAGAACTGAGATGAGGCGTGTTTGTTCAGGAGTCCTATACTTGTAGGGACAAATGATCTTGAAGCCCTAGCCTCCTGCAACATTGGCACTGATGTGTACCGTCGTCCTGATGGTAAAAGGTGGTATTGACTGTATAACGGGTGCGTTCTATCCCTAGCAATAGCTCTCCCCTTCCTAAGCACCCGGGTCTCGTACATTGTTGCCATATATACTCTCATGTCGTACCCCAGCTATCTTGCTGGATACATTGATGATTTTATGGAGTTTGTTCTTATTAACCAATGATAATGAGCCATACCAGGAAACAGAACAGAAAGTCAGTGCACTCTCCACGAAGGATCGATAGAAGAGCACCATTACACTTTTTTCCACGTCATACTGTCTCAGTCTGCGCATAAAATGCAGCCTCTGCTGACCTTTCTTATAGATGGCATCAAGTGTTGGAATTCCATGTTGGAATACTCAAGTAAAGTACAAATACCAAAAAATTGTACTTAAGTACAGCGGTGGCCTAGTGGTTAGAGGGGCGGCCTTGATACCGGAAGGTCCCTAGTTCGATTCCCCAATTCATCACATCAATCATGAATCACCGCTGAATAGCCCTTGAGCAAGGCTTCCATGCAGGGTCCGGCTGTAAATAAGTTCCGCACTTAGTCCAACACCCTGGGCAAACAACAAACTTTGCTTTGCTTTTGCTTTACTTAAGTAAATGTACTTAGTTACTTTACACCACTGCTACAGAGTCTCTACAGAGTCCTGGAGAGAAACGGAGAGAGAAGCTCCAGAAACAGAAACAAAGCGGTCCGTCCGGTGAGACAGGACGCCCCACGCTGCCACAGCAGTGAGGACGCCCCACGCTGCCACAGCAGTGAGGACGCCCCACGCTGTCACAGCAGTGAGGACGCCCCACGCTGCCACAGCAGTGAGGACGCCCCACGCTGCCACAGCAGTGAGGACGCCCCACGCTGTCACAGCAGTGAGGACGCCCCACACTGCCACAGCAGTGAGGACGCCCCACACTGTCACAGCAGTGAGGACGCCCCACGCTGTCACAGCAGTGAGGACGCCCCACGCTGCCACAGCAGTGAGGACGCCCCACGCTGCCACAGCAGTGAGGACGCCCCACACTGTCACAGCAGTGAGGACGCCCCACGCTGTCACAGCAGTGAGGACGCCCCACGCTGTCACAGCAGTGAGGACGCCCCACGCTGTCACAGCAGTGAGGACGCCCCACGCTGCCACAGCAGTGAGGACGCCCCACGCTGCCACAGCAGTGAGGACGCCCCACGCTGTCACAGCAGTGAGGACGCCCCACGCTGTCACAGCAGTGAGGACGCCCCACGCTGTCACAGCAGTGAGGACGCCCCACGCTGTCACAGCAGTGAGGACGCCCCACGCTGCCACAGCAGTGAGGACGCCCCACGCTGTCACAGCAGTGAGGACGCCCCACACTGTCACAGCAGTGAGGACGCCCCACACTGTCACAGCAGTGAGGACGCCCCACGCTGCCACAGCAGTGAGGACGCCCCACACTGTCACAGCAGTGAGGACGCCCCACACTGTCACAGCAGTGAGGACGCCCCACGCTGCCACAGCAGTGAGGACGCCCCACGCTGCCACAGCAGTGAGGACGCCCCACGCTGTCACAGCAGTGAGGACGCCCCACACTGTCACAGCAGTGAGGACGCCCCACGCTGCCACAGCAGTGAGGACGCCCCACGCTGCCACAGCAGTGAGGACGCCCCACGCTGCCACAGCAGTGAGGACGCCCCACGCTGTCACAGCAGCCTGCAAGACGAGAAGAAAAGAAAAAAACATGCTCCACATGGATAGGGTTACGATCGGGGGAACCGGAGGAAGCGGAAGAACCGGATCCAGGAGTTTGAGGAACCAGGAAATCCACTTCCATCACATTTGGAACCGATTCCAACAGGAAGCTTTTTTTTGGGTGGGGTTTGTTTTTCCACGCTGTCAGAGCTGGAATGTGGGGGGGGGGGGGGGGGGATTCACTCCCAATTTTCCACCGTAATCTAAAGACTCCCCTCCTCACACTCAACCTCAGCCCCGTATCACGTCACTGACCCAGTGTTGATTTCCTCGACTAAAACTATGACGAAAAATGTTCGTCGACTTCCTTTTTTCACTGACTAAAACTAAATCAAAACTAAGCTATGATGACTAAAACTAAATCAAAACTAAGCTATGATGACTAAAACTAAATCAAAACTAAGCTATGATGACTAAAACTAAATCAAAACTAAGCTATGATGACTAAAACTAAGACTAAATATGTGGACAATTTCATCAACAAATAAAAACTACACTAAAATGTTAGTGAGGGATCTAGTGGAGAAGATATCCAGTAGAACTAAAAGACAAGTCATTTTATGTTTGGTTGCGCTCGGGTGTTGCGCTCTGAAAACTCACAACGTGTCGCGGCTGCGACGCGTTGTGAGCTTGTAGATCGTCCGTTTTCAGCATGAAACCAAGTGTAAAACCAGCCGTTATGACGCCATCAAGGCACCACCAACATACATTTCCGTCAGCTTTTTTCCGTACGCAGTCAGACTGCTAAATGAACATTGACTGTCCCCCTCATATACACTTTAACCGGACTGTGATCATTTATGATTGGTTTCTGTTTCTCTATTCATTCACCATGCACTTTATACTCTGTGTTGTATTGTTGTATGTTGTGTGTGTGCTATGGGTATATGGGAGCTCCCTAGAAATTTCGTTGTGTGCAATTGTGTATGCATTTGTGTGCAATGACAAATAAAAGCCTATTCTATTCTATTCTAGTCGACTAAATCAACTGTAGATTTAGTCGACTAAAATCTTATGATATTTAGTCGACTAAAATCTTATATTTAGTCGACTAAAACTAGACAAAAACTAAAACATTTCAGGTGACTAAAATATGACTAAAACTAAATGGAATTTTATTCAAAAGACGTCGACTAAAACTGAATCAAAATGTGCCGTCAAAATCCACACTGCGCTGACCTAGATATGAGCACCATGCACACATACTGTATATTCCTTGGTCATTCATTCTCATGTTTATTGTCTCCGCCAGGCCGACAGGCATGGCAAAAACCTTTGCCCTTTGCATCTGCCACCAGGAGGCTTGTAAAATCAATGTTAATGTAACTCTGAGAGTGTACAAATGGAACCAAATGGACCCTAACGGGTCCATTTGGTTCCATTTGTACACTCTCAGAGTTACATTAACATTGATTTTACAATATGAATTGGGGTCCCAGAGATAGAAATGCCATTAAATGGGGGTCCGTATAGCCTAATGCATGTCAAACTGGGGGTCCTTGAAATGAAAATGGTTGAGAATCACTGCTAGAGCTGTAAAAAATAATCTTCTCTTATGGGGGTCCCTGGCATATCTTTTCAAATGGGGGTCCGTATGGGGGCTAATAAGTGTCAATTTGGGGGTCCTTGGCATGAAAAAGTTTGAGAACCACTGCTCTACACTGTACACACCTATTAATAAAAGGCAGAGAAATACCCACAAATACATCCACACATTAATGCAGAGAGAGGGTCAAACAGGTCCATTACATCCAGTCACATTATTGGACTGAACCATGCAGCAGAACCAAGGTGCTGACACGCCCTGATTACCTCATCACTCCTACAGAGGGGGAGGGGGGGGGGGGTCACCCAAAGGACAGGAACACAACAGGGCTTTCCTGAGGGTCCCGCTATACCCCCCCCCCCCACCCCCTGTGGGCCCCCTGTGTGTGTGTGTGTGTGTGTGTGTGTGTGTGTGCCCACCCAGTCCACAGGATGGGACACCACCTTCCTAATACACACACGCTCTCTCTCACACACACACACACACACACACACACACACACACACACACACACACACACACACACACACACACACACACACACACACACACACACACACACACACACACCTTTCCTGCTCTCTTGTTTTACTGGTGGATGGGGGGGGGGGGGGGGAGTTCCTTCAACGCTCAATGTTTCCTGGACAAGAACAGAGAAATGCAACCCTGACTGCTCCCTCTACATCTCTCCTCCTTTCTCTCTCCCTCCCTCCAACCTCTCTCTCTGTGTCCCCTGCTCTCTCTCTCTCTCTCTCTCGTGTAATTTGGAACAACTGCAGGTTAAACAGACCCGGCTAATTCACTGCTAGTGTTTTTATCACTCCAGACCTGTCTGTGTGGAGCATCCAGAGAGACAGACAGACAGACAGACAGACAGACAGACAGACAGACAGACAGACAGACAGAGGCTTATATGAATGAATGCAGGGATTAGGTTCTGGTTCTATTTGCATTGTGTTTGTTCCATATGTCTCACACCTCCTTCCATATGTCTCACACCTCCTTCCATGTGTCTCACAGACATATTATAGTGGTCTCGCTGCAGCAGCAGCGAGACCACTATAGATATCTTCACTATTTCTTTATTCTGCCCCAAAAGTATGGCACCTAACTACTCCCACATACTATCACTTAGAAACTCTATTCAAACTTTAAGAAATCCAGCTTACTGTGGACACGTGTGCTTGTACTTTTCTTTTTGAAATTATTTGTAGTTTTTGAAATATTTAACTTTAAGCACCCAATGCATTTCCAATGGGTTTTGCTAGTGGGGAGAGAGAAGGACAGAGGAGAAATGCCCTGTGTTTTCATAAAGTCACTGCGGCCGCATTGTTGACACTACAGACATGTTTTTTACATCACCAAGTGCCCACAGGTCTGCTCATCAATTTAATCCAAAGATCTAAGCTGTGTGATGTATACATTTAGTTAAACCCATGCACCTACACACTCTAGCAATCATTGCAGCTGCTGCTACCTAATCTGTCAGTCATTGGCTGTCAGGCAGCGGTGCTGCAAAGTAACTAAGTATATCTTATCACTCAAACAGAGAGCGTCTCCTTTCAAACCCCAATGGTTCTAATCAGCCCCCCGCCCACAGGAGTGGCCCAATTCTCTCACAACTTGCTACAAAAATCCCTCATGAAAAACTATATAATCTCCTACCTTTCATTTTCAACCTTCACATGTGTCTCCTTCTCTAATAATCAAAAAGTGCTATATATTTCATCTCGCAATTTACTTCCGGATGGTTCGTTTTGCACTTTTTTTGCCACATCGGTCACGGGAAAGAAATAAGCGCTGCCGTGGTCTATGGAAACGAGCCCAAAAGTGCACCCAAATAAGCCCAAAATCGCTTATACAAACAGTCAGACCTGGCAACGCAGCCTACGCCAATCATGCGTGAGAGATCTACAAGCTATGGGGCAGAGACGCCACCGTATCTTAGCAACAACTACAGCGCTCACTGTCATTGGTCGTGTCACGCTAAGAGCAGTCTCCAGACAATGGCATCGCAGACAGTTTGCTGTTACTGCTGGAGCCATCACAGTTAGTCCCAGCGACGACGGACAGGGCGCTGTGATAGCTGCCATGTCGCTAACGCTAACGTGGTTGTCATGCCTGCAGCGGCTGTGCAATCACTTTGTCAACAATGCACGTTCGTGTGGTGAATGTCAATATTGCTGCTCAGTTAGTCCATTGTAGATGGTGTATGTTTGTGTGTGTCTTCTGGAGAACTATGTAGCTCCACAGCAACTACAGTAACTAACGTAATGGCAGGACCGCCCCGTGCAGCGCATGTTAGGCTGCATTATGGTCATGTAGTAATTTCAGATAATTTCGCTCCGATTACAGCAGTGCTTATCAACCCTTTCACGCCGCCCCCCCCACCCCCCCCCCACCCAATAAACGTACTTGATCTGGGGACCCCCCCATTCTGTTTGACTCCGTTCCACTAGTACATATTGTGAAAATAGCCGATCTACAAGCTCAAAACGCCTCACGTTGAGAGGCTTTGTAAGCTTGTAGATCGGCTATTTTCTACATGACTGCCTCTTTCTTACATTCTTTGACAATGTGGCCCATGTTTTCATAGTATAGTTTGTTGACTACTTTTGTTGCAGAAATGCTCATTTCCTTTACTTTACTTTTTTTATTGTCTCCGCCAGGCCGAAAGGCATGGCGCAAGACTATGTTTCACCCCCTGTCCGTCCGTCTGTGATAGCTAATCTCTCACATCGTTGACTTGATCGCAGCAAAATAACAGCCCGATGAGTCAGTGAGAGCTGGATAAACGAGGTAAAATGTGTCAAAAGGAGTCTGTACGGCTGTCGATAAATGAACACATGACGTCGGTGGGAGAGGAGATATTGTGTCTTTTGGACAAACAGCAGCGTCGTGCTGATGTTTGTTGTGTGAAGCAGCTCAATGTCAGAGTGTTTGTGTTGGAGCGCCTCAGTGCGGCTGCAGAGTTCATGTGCAACCTCTTCCAGAGAGAGACAGAGACACTAGAAACTCTGCTGGGGAAAAAAAACACTGCTGGGCATTGACTTTCATATGGACATTGATCTACACACTGCAGGTATATCTGCTACACACACAACATCAAACTACACACTGCAGGTATGATGCAGCGTTTGCATTACAGCCAGCATGCCAGCGTAGTTCCCATATGGTTTCAAGGTGGGCTAAACCATATGGACCCCATGTCAGCAATGTCAGCGGCATCCACTTCAGTCCCAACTGCGATGCCCATGCAGGCTATAAGTAGCTTCTACCTGGCCCTTAGGTGGGCCCCAACTACCCATGTTTATGTGGGACCAAGGCGGGTCCTACCTGGGTTTGCCCATGCAGGCTTTAACTGGGTTCTACCTGGGCCCTAGGTGTACCCTAACCAACCAGAGTGCAGTGCCCATCGCTCCAATTGTTGTGACGTCAGGGCTCTCAATACTGCACATTGGTGGAGGAGGAGGGGCCGCAGGGCGACCGCACACATCGCTGAACCAATGGTAGCCCACGGATGTTTCCTCTGGGGATTTACAATCTGCCCCTCTATGCCACATATCATCCGCACTACAGGGTCTTCACTGACCGAGCCACGGCCCCACTGACCCTCATGACGCTACGCCACTTATATGAGTTGCCAAGTGGCCGCGGGCGCTACGTGGGCGTGGCCGCGGGCTAGACGCGAGCCCCCGCGTAGCGGGGGCGAGCTTCTAGTTTACTCAAGTACTATGCAAGTGCTTACCATGCACAGTTTAATTTTGAGGTCCTTTTCCATTTCAGTTACTTCTACTCCACTACAATGACAGCATTTGACAGCTTTAGTTACTTGTTACTTTGCAGATTTTATTATTAATACAAAGCCTACAGTAACCACATACAGCCGACCTACATTGTGACGCGTTATGAGCTTGTAGATCGGCTACTTTCTGTACCCCCCCCCCCACCACCACCCACACCACATGACACACCCCTCCCATACTTTGACTATTCGGAAAAAGCCGATCTACAATGTGATGCGTTGTGAGCGTGTAGATCTGCTATTTTGGAAAAAGCTTGACAGTCTTTTGAAAGTGTGAGTACAGGGGCCGCAGTGGCTCAGGGGTAGAGTGGCCGGTAGAGCGGCCGGATGGCAACTGCAAGGTTCCCAGTTCAATCCCAGGCTCCCCCAGAGTTAGTGTGGAAGTGTCCTTGAGCAAGACGCTGAACCCCTAATTGCTCCTGATGAGCAGGTTGGTGCCTTGCATGGTTTCCTCCTCCATCAGTGTGTGAATGTGTGTGTAAAAGGGTGCCATGATTTTAATGGCATAATCTTGCAAATTTCAAGCTCCAATTCAACTCTAATGGTGTGTATTGGTCAACATAACTTTTTGGCTTTAAAGCGAGCCCACATTGTTTCTTCAGAAACAATATTTCTAGTTATCCTTTATTGACTTTTTGAAAAACTATTGAGATGACCTTTTATCTCCCATAATGCTTTGCAGCGACACGTGACCCCAGTAAAAGCACACGCAGCGCCAGAGGTGGTAAAAGTACTCACATGTTTTACTTAAGTAAAAGTATCAATACTGCAATGTAGAAGTACTCTGTTACAAGTAAAAATCCAGAATAAAAAATTGACTTGAGTAAAAGTACACACAAACTTGAGTAAAGTAACAAAAGTTAAAGTACCCATTATACAGAATGTCCCATTTCACAGGTTTCAAATGTATACAATTATTTTGAAAATAGCAGATCTACAAGCTCACAATGTGTCGCATCGCGACGCATTGTGAGCTTGTAGATCTGCTAATTTTAAGTGGCCAACATTTAAATAGGGCTGGAGTGGTTAATGTATGTATGTTTTGTAACACTAATCATAATCTACAAAGTAATTAGTAAAGTTTTCTAATAATTGTAGTGGAGTAAAAAGTACAATATTTGAAACACTCCAGTAAAGTTAAAATTGTACTTAAGTAAATGTACTTAGTTACTTTCCACCACTGCACAATGCCAGCTGCATCTCTTTGTCATCCATGTGTGTGTGTTGGGCTCAGCCTCTCCTCTTTAAGCTCCATTGGTACTTAGTTACATGGTATAAATAGCAGATTTACAGTAGCCTAAACAGCAGATCTACAAGCTCACTGCGCGTCACTGCCGTGACGCGCAGTGAGCTTGTAGATCTGCTGTTTAGCAGCATGCGACACCAGCGTATAAATCAGTCTTTTATTCAGAGGTTTAATCTCCTCTTGGGAGGCTGAGCGATGCAGCATGGAGGAGAGCAGGAGACACACTGCCTTTACAAAGGCCTGATGCCTCCCTCTCTCTCTCTCTCTCTCTCTCTCTCTCTCTCTCTCTCTCTCTCTCTCTCTCTCTCTCTCTCTCTCTCTCTCTCTCTCTCTCTCTCTCTCTCTCTCTCTCTCTCTCTCTCTCTCTCTCTCTCTCTCTCTCTCTCTCTCTCTCTCTCTCTCTCTCTCTCTCTCTCTCTCTCCCCCTCTCTCTCTCTCTCTCTCTCTCTCTCTCTCTCTCTCTCTCCCCCTCTCTCTCTCTCCCTCTCCCTCTCCCTCTCTCCCTCTCCCTCTCCCTCTCCCTCCCTCTCCCTCTCCCTCTCTCTCTCCCTCTCTCTCTCTCCACACATAAACATGTCTCTAACTCTCCTCTGTAACTCTTGTCTCTCTCAGAGACACAGTCAGTCTCTTGTCTCGTCCTCTTCAACCAGAACATCATGCAGAGTCTGTCTGCTGGCCTGAACCCAAGACTCTGTGTTCAGAGGAGAGGAGCTGTGGTCTGGTCTGGTCTGGTCGTACGGACGGACGGACGGACGGATGAGAGCGCGGCGCTCACGCCAGTGGAAACACTCAGTCAGTGGTGGATGGTAATGAAGTCGAAGTACATTTACTTGAGTACTGGTACTTAAATATTTTTGTTTGGGGTATCTGTTCTTTACTTGTTTTTTTGGAAGCTTATGACTTTCATTCCACTGCATTATGAAGACAAATGTTGTACTTTTACTCCATTGAATGTCAACACAGTGATGCATTGATATGAAAAAGAACATTCTTTTTACCCTTTTCTCCCCAATGTAGTCATCATGCCAATTAATTCCCCACACACACACATGTCTGTGTTGTCACTGCTGTCTATCCTACTGACTCACCTGTCAGTGGGTACATCCACACTAGGGTTTAACACCGGGATTTCCGGGATGTGGGAATCCCAGGAATCCCGAGGTTATTTTCCCGTTTTTTTTTTTTCTTGTTAGAAATGAATACTAATTAGTAGAAAGGCCTATCTACAGCGCGGAGGAATTACTATTATAATTAGGCAAGTTACTTGCCGCGTTGGCGACCAGGGCAGGGTACCATCGTCCTGTTGTGAACCAATATGTGACGCACTGAATGTAACAGTAATGAACAAAATAAAACATGTGGCCGTGATGCCCCATGCCTGCCCTGCGCACGATGATTTCACCGTTTCCTCTGCTGTCAATACGGTAGACACCAGTTGACTAGTTGACATTCAACATCAAGTGAAACGCTGCATAAACAGTGGGTAGGTCTGATTTAGAGCCTATATTCCAGCTTAAAATGCACACAAGCCAAGCAATGCTTTTGTAAGAGAGAGAGGAGAGACTGGAGAGAGAGAGAGCAAGAGAGAGCGCATGCGAGAGAGAGAGAGAGAGAGAGAGAGAGAGAGAGAGAGAGAGAGAGAGAGAGAGAGAGAGAGAGAGAGAGAGAGAGAGAGAAAGTATTAGACAGATGTGGTCCGATTTTTTATCATCATTATTCATTAATGTAGCCTACCCTACCTACACTTGCATTTTAGAACGTTCAAACCACCATTTTACTAGAACTACCCAGTAGAACAAGTGAACTGCACAACAGCTGTCTGTCTCATTGATTGTCAGTGGCAGCGGGCGGCAGCGCATGCATGTGCACATCAAAATCACACTAGTACAAAACCCGACATTTGATCACAACAAAATATAGATGAATACATTTGACAACATACAGCCAACATCCCAAAATGGAGTCTTAATATCCAGCAAGTAGCCTAATATAAATTAATAACTGCAAACAAATTACAAGTTTAGGCTATCAAGGGTTATACCCTAATGATGCCAGTGCGCGTCCAGCCTCTACCTTAATACCCAGAAACGTTTCTATCCAATCAGCACATGTACTGTACGCTCGCTGAGCAACACTCAGCGTCTAATTGACCAGTCAGGGGCCAGGCTGTGACCAGAGGCTAAATATACAGCTGTGTGGCTACACAGGGTTACACTAGCACACACACACACACACACACACACACACACACACACACACACACACACACACACACACACACACACACACACACACACACACACACGTGTGCACACACGCAAATGTGCACACACACACAAACACACAGTGGCGTGCACAGATATTTTGAGGGGCAGGTGCTCAAGTAAATTATATATTTTTTTGTTTACTTGGTCTGCTCTTTTTTCCCTCTACACCTATACCTCTTTGCCAAAAATAGCCGATCTACAAGCCCACAACGCCTCGCAGCGCGAGGCGTTGTGGGCTTGTAGATCGGCTATTTTTGGCTAAAGTTCTCCTCAGAAAAGGGATGCTAGGTTTCGAGTGGTTATGGTAAAAAGAAAAATCATATCACACAAAGATTTGACGGAACCCCTGTAGTAACTCTGAGGACCCCTGCTGTAAACTGAAACTTATTTTTTTCAAAAGGGCACTTCTGTTCAAGAGGGCAAAGGGCAGGCGCTCTAGCCCCACCTAGAGTCTATCTGTGCACGTCCCTGCAAACACACACACACACACACACACGCGCCACACACGCACGCAAATGTGCGCACACACACACACACACACACAATTTTGTATTGCTATATGTGAGGACATCAAAAAAAGTTGACCCCTAACCCTAAAGCCGGAGTTATGCTGCGTCTACACTGGCAGATAATGTGTTGTGAGCTTATAGATCTGCTTATAGATCTGCTTATGAATCATCTGCTGGTATATACCATAACTCTGACCCCATCCTAACAACCTGACCTCTAAGTGTCTAATCCTAATCCTAATCCTGAACATTTAGTGAGTGAAGGGTTTG
>NC_139952.1:50564674-50587174 GCF_963454915.1 Gymnoscopelus microlampas | reverse complement strand
TGAATGCAGTGTCTGATTGCCGTGAAAGGCCTAAGAAGAAATGCCACCCTTTTCACACTGGCCTGTTATAGCGCCACCAGGAGGCCACGATACCTGTGCTCGGAGGAGCACAGGTATCAGTCAGTCAGTCAGTCAGTCAGTCAGTCAGTCAGTCAGTCAGTCAGTCAGTCAGTAGTGGTGCTTCTAGGTGGAGGATGGATTAAGTGTGTTCAGGAGGCTCATAGGGTGTAGCTCCGGTGTCTCTGATCAGAGAGGCTGTGCTCAGCGCTGCTATCTCCACAGCGCGCCCCCGAGGCCTGTGATTTCACACGGATTAGCTCACAAAGTCCCCTAATCTCTCCCCGAAGCTCTCATTCTATTGATGGCTATCTAACACACACACACACACACACACACACACACACACACACACACACACACACACACACACACACACACACACACACACACACACACACACACACACACACACACACACACACACACACACACACACACACACAGATGTGCATGCATGCGTGCACATTCACTTGTAAACGTGCACACTACGCGGACGCTCATGCATACACTGGCACACATCACTGGTCACGTGCACACGGGCACGCCTGCACACACACACACACACACACACACACACACACACACACACACACACACACAGTACAGAAAAGATATGGAGCGATCAAATAACACAATACATTCACCACCTGTCGGCTGGCTTAGGTACAAGTGTTACAAATGAACCCAAATTTACTATGTCAGACAGACAGACAGACAGACAGACAGGCAGGCAGGCAGGCAGACAGACAGACAGACAGACAGACAGACAGACAGACAGACAGACAGACACACACACACACACACAAACACACAGAGAAAGCCTCATTAAACAGACATGTAATAAAGGATGGGTCACATGTTGTTTCACACAGAGATGTGAAAACAATTACGGCGTCCGCAGTAGCGCCGGGAGTCTCCTAATTGTAGAATTTATGAACACGAAAGCCGCGTTGGCGTTCTAAAGCCCCCTCCTCTCTGAAAACACTAATAACTTGTAGCCCCCATTAACCCAGCCAACCCGGGAACGCATCTGTGTCATTTTAGATCGTTAGCTATAGCCTATAAACATTATTTTATACTTTGGCTATTCAGATATAGCAGATATACAGAGTGCAAATTTTTTTTTTGGGGTGATTATTTTTGCAAATCTTTGAATATTTATTTCTTCTTTTTTTTTACTCAAATCTTTGCTTCTGGGGGGCCCTGGAACAAAACCTTTTCATGTCAAGGACCCCCAAAATTATATGTATTTGGGCGCGGACCCCCCCTCCCCCCCCACCCCACCCCTGGAGGAAAGATTTGATTTAAAAAAGTTCGCTAAAAAAAAAAAAATTCAAAGAGTTGCACACATTATCAAGATTTTTTCAAAAATAGCAGATCTACAAGCTCATAGCGCGGCACTCGGTGCCGCGCTATGAGCTTGTAGATCTGCTATTTTTGAATATAGGCAAAAGTATAAAATATGACAAAAAATGTAAAACGACACACATGCGGCGTTCCTTCCCGGGTCCAGTGTGTTAAGTGTTGTGAATACTTCAGGCCCGGGTAGTAAATGGCGGAACACAGACATGTAATTGAATCAGCCGCGGCCCCCCCGGGGGGGCGGACCGCCACCGTAACCACATCACAGCCGTAAGCATCTTGATTTTATCAGAATGATAGAAAATGACAAGTGAACTCGACGTGAACCAGGCAGTCGGGGAGGAATCCCACTATTGGCATTTCTTAATCTAAGCAGAGCGGAGCCAAGGAAATCAATACTTTTTTTTTTTTCCAGCCGCTGCTGCTGCTTCTTTTCTCCCCGTAGAGTCTCTACAGAGTCTCTACAGAGTCTCTACCAGTGGTGGAAAAAGTACTCAAATGTTTTACATTAAAGGTAGGGTAAGTGATATTTTTGGGTTAAAACAAAAAGTATTGTGTTAAAAGGTTAAAGCACTATATTCTGATAGTAATCATTGCTATAGAGTGTTTGTTCAGTAACAGGAGTCTCCCTGTCTCTCCAGCTCTTTAATAAACAGAAAATACATTTTCTGGTAGGTGTCAAAATCTCAGCCAATCAGGAGAAAGTAGCAATTTTTAAGCTTAATTTTTATAGTGTTCCAGTTCCAATTTTGTCTGCTCATTTCTTAGTGTCATCACTTCACATTTCACTTGTTTAATCTGTATCCTGATTGAGTTCTCTGTCCTGATTGGATAAAATTGGAAATGAAACTGAAACTGAAACTAAAATGCATTTTCTGTTTAATAAAGAGGTGGAGAGACAAGGAGACTCCTTTTACTGAACAAACACTCTATAGCAATGAGTACTATCACAATATAGAGCTATTTAACACTTATTTTAACCAAAGAAAATCACTTACCCTACCTTTAAGTAAAAGTATCAATACTGCAATGTAGAAGTACTCTGTTACAAATAAAAGTCCGGAATTCAAAATTTTACTTGAGGAAAAGTATAAAAGTATTGGTAACAGATTGTACTTAAAGCACCAAAAGCAAAAGCACTAAAATGTTTGAAAATAGCAGATCTACAAGCTCACAACGCGTCGCGATGCGACACGTTGTGAGCTTGTAGATCTGCTATTTTCAGATAGCCTATAGGTGTAAAATAGGGCTAAAGTGGTTAATGTATGTTTTATAAAGTAATCATTTATATCTGTAACTAGTAACTACAGTTCAAATAACTGAAGTGGAGTAAAAGTACAATATTTGGATCCGAGATGTAGTGGAGTAGAAGTAGAAGTATTGGAAATTGGAAATATAGATAGATACTTTATTTGTCCTTTGCGGAAATTCATTTTGTGCCAAGCAGCCATCAGGATACAAAAAAATCACAAACACATAACATAATTACAAAATACATACAAACTAGACAAGGCAACCAGTCATGGTTCAAGAGGCATCACATTACATTGTATGCACAGAACTGAGATGGGGCCTGTTTGTTCAGGAGTCCTATACTTGTGGGGACAAATGATCTTGAAGCCCTAGCCTCCTGCAACATTGGCACTGTGTACCGTGGTCCTGGTGGTAAAAGGTGGTATTGACTGTATAACGGGTGCGTTCTATCCCTAGCAATAGCTCTCCCCTTCCTAAGCACCCGGGTCTCATACATTGCTGCCATATACTCTCATGTCGTACCCCAGCTATCTTGCTGGATACATTGATGATTTTATGGAGTTTGTTCTTATTAACCAATGATAATGAGCCATACCAGGCAGGGACGTGCACAGATAGACTCTAGGTGGTGCTAGAGCACCTGCCCTTTGCCCTCTTGACCAGAAGTGCCCTTTTGAAAAAAAGAAAAAAAAAACGTTTTTTGTTGTTGTTTTTTTTCCAGTTTACAGCAGGGGTCTTCAACAGGGGGTCCGGGACCCCTAGGGGGTCCTCAGAGTTACTACAGGGGGTCCACCAAATCTTTATGTGATATGATTTTTCTTTTTACCATAACCACTCAAAGCCTAGCATCCCCTTTTCTGAGGAGAACTTTAGCCAAAAATAGCCGATCTACAAGCTCACAACGCCTCGCAGTGCGAGGCGTTGTGGGCTTGTAGATCGGCTATTTTTGGCAAAGAGGTATTGGTGTAGAGGGAAAAAAGAGCAGACCAAGTAAAGAAAAAAAGTATAATTTACTTGAGCACCTGCCCCTCAAAATGTCTGTGCACGCCACTGCTAGCAATAGCTCTCCCCTTCCTAAGCACCCGGGTCTCATTCATTGCTGTCATATATACTCTCATGTCGTACCCCAGCTATCTTGCTGGATACATTGATGATTTTATGGAGTTTGTTCTTATTAACCAATGATAATGAGCCATACCAGGAAACAAAACAGAAAGTCAGTGCACTCTCCACAAAGGCTCGATGGAAGAGCACCATTACACTTTTTTCCACGTCATACTGTCTCGGTCTGCGCATAAAATGCAGCCTCTGCTGACCTTTCTTATAGATGGCATCAGTGTTGGAATTCCATGTTGGAATACTCAAGTAAAGTACAAATACCAAAAAATTGTACTTAAGTACAGCGGTGGCCTAGTGGTTAGAGGGGCGGCCTTGATACCGGAAGGTCCCTAGTTCGATTCCCCAATTCATCACATCAATCATGAATCACCGCTGAATAGCCCTTGAGCAAGGCTTCCATGCAGGGTCTGGCTGTAAATAAGTTCCGCACTTAGTCCAACACCCTGGGTAAACAACAAACTTTGCTTTGCTTTTGCTTTACTTAAGTAAATGTACTTAGTTACTTTACACCACTGCTACAGAGTCTCTACAGAGTCCTGGAGAGAAACAGAGAGAGAAAGCTCCAGAAACAGAAACAAACGCTCCGCCCGGTGAGGACGCCCCACGCTGTCACAGCAGTGAGGACGCCCCACGCTGTCACAGCAGTGAGGACGCCCCACGCTGTCACAGCAGTGAGGACGCCCCACGCTGCCACAGCAGTGAGGACGCCCCACGCTGTCACAGCAGTGAGGACGCCCCACGCTGTCACAGCAGTGAGGACGCCCCACGCTGTCACAGCAGTGAGGACGCCCCACGCTGCCACAGCAGTGAGGACGCCCCACGCTGTCACAGCAGTGAGGACGCCCCACGCTGCCACAGCAGTGAGGACGCCCCACGCTGCCACAGCAGTGAGGACGCCCCACGCTGTCACAGCAGTGAGGACGCCCCACGCTGCCACAGCAGTGAGGACGCCCCACGCTGCCACAGCAGTGAGGACGCCCCACGCTGTCACAGCAGTGAGGACGCCCCACGCTGCCACAGCAGTGAGGACGCCCCACGCTGTCACAGCAGTGAGGACGCCCCACGCTGCCACAGCAGTGAGGACGCCCCACGCTGCCACAGCAGCCTGCAAGACCAGAAGAAAGAAAAAAACATGCTCCACATGGATAGGGTTACGATCGGGGGAAACCGGAGGAAGTGGAAGAACCGGATCCAGGAGTTTGAGGAACCAGGAAATCCACTTCCATCACATTTGGAACCGATTCCAACAGGAAGCTTTTTTTTGGGGGGGGTTTGTTTTTCCACGCTGTCAGAGCTGGAATGTGTGGGTACAAAAGTATTGAACAAAGCAACACAATTATGCCGTTACATATTTATGTGAATAAGGATTAAATTATTTGGAAGCTGGTCTAGTTTTCCATTTGGGTATTTAACTTACTTATTAGGCTTCTTTTATAGGTAGGTAGGGAGGATGTGGTAGCCACCAAACTTTCAATGTAGAGATGGTTATGCTAAGTTAATTGTTTACCTGTAAACTGATTGTATGACATTCTATAGTAGTTGTGTATAACTGTCTGTCTCTTATATGTCATCATGATTTGTGTGCATGGGGATCTCATCTTAAACAAGCTCATAGCAGACCTTGTATTGTGAATTTGTACTTCCATGTACTGTTGTTCTCATGTCTTACTAAATAAAGTACATCAATCAATCCCAGTTTACTGAGACACTACACTGTCTCTACATTTGATGTGTTTACCTAGTTTACTGTAAGTCACTGTGGATAAAGAGAGTCTGATAAATGACTACATTGTCCAGTCCAGCTGTACTGCTTCAAACTGCTAATAAAGTACATAATCAATCAATCAATCAATCAATCAATCAATCAAAAGGAGTTTGCCACAAACCAGAGACAGGGACAGAATGTGGAGCGAGGGCTCTGATAGCTAAGTGGTTTTAAAGTGCAAAACCGCATACAGTAGGCTCTGAGTCTGATGCCTGACACAGCGAGTTCTGGGTTCGATTCCCGAGCCCGGCAGACCTGTGAGTCACCCCCCCGACTCTCTCTCTCCCTCTTCCCTGTCTCTCTACACCAGTGGTTCTCAAAGTGGGGTCCGGGGACCCCCAGGGGTACTTGAGGGGGTTCCAGGGGGTCCCCAGCTAAATGATGGACAGGAACCAAATGGACCCTCATGGGTCTGTAACTCTGAGAGTGTACAAATGGAACCAAATGGACCCTTATGGGTCTGGAACTCTGAGAGTGTACAAATGGAACCAAATGGACCCTGACGGGTCCATTTGGTTCCATTTGTACACTCTCAGAGTTACATTAACATTGATTTTACAATATGAATTGGGGTCCCAGAGATAGAAATGCCATTAAATGGGGGGTCCGTATAGCCTAATGCATGTCAAACTGGGGGTCCTTGAAATTAAAATGGTTTAGAATCACTGCTAGAGCTGTAAAAAAAATAATCTTCTCTTATGGGGGTCCCTGGCATATCTTTTCAAATGGGGGTCCGCGGGCTAGTAAGTGTCAATTTGGGGGTCCTTGACATGAAAAAGTTTGAGAACCACTGCCCTACACTGTACACACCTAGTAATAAAAGGCAGAGAAATACCCACAAATATACAGGTATCCACACATTAATGCAGAGAGAGGGGGGGGGCAGGTCCATTACATCCAGTCACATTATTGGACTGAACCATGCAGCAGAACCAAGGTGCTGACACGCCCTGATTACCTCATCACTCCTACAGGGGGGGTGGGGGGTCACCCAAAGGACAGGAACACAACAGGGCCTTCCTGAGGGTCCCGCTATACCCCCCCCCCCCTGTGGGCCCCCTGTGTGTGTGTGTGTGTGTGTGTGTGTGTGTGTGTGTGTGTGCCCACCCAGTCCACAGGATGGGAGACCACCTCCCTAATGCACACGCACACACACTCACACACACACACACACACACACACACACACACACACACACACACACACACACACACACACACACACACACACACACACACACACACACACACACACACACACACACACACACACACACACACACACACACACACACACACACACCTTTCCTGCTCTCTTGTTTTACTCATGGATGGGGAGGTGGGGGGTGGAGGGGGGGGGGGGAGTTCCTTCGACGCTCAATGTTTCCTGGACAAGAACAGAGAAATGCAACCCTGACTGCTCCCTCTACATCTCTCCTCCTTTCTCTCTCTCCCTCACCCTCCTCTACATCTCTCCTCCTTTCTCTCTCCCTCCCTCCAACCTCTCTCTCTGTGTCCCCTGCTCTCTCTCTCTCTCGTGTAATTTGGAACAACTGCAGGTTAAACAGACCCGGCTAATTTACTGCTAGGTCTTTTATCACTCCAGACCTGTCTGTGTGGAGCATCCAGAGAGACAGACAGACAGACAGACAGACAGACAGACAGAGGCTTATATGAATGAATGCAGGGATTAGGTTCTGGTTCTATTTGCATTGTGTTTGTTCCATGTGTCTCACACCTCCTTCCATGTGTCTCACACCTCCTTCCATGTGTCTCACACCTCCTTCCATGTGTCTCACACCTCCTTCCATGTGTCTCACTGACATATTATAGTGGTCTCGCTGCAGCAGCAGCGAGACCACTATAGATATCTTCACTATTTCTTTATTCTCCCCCAAAAGTATGGTACCTAACTACTCCCACATACTATCACTTAGAAACTCTATTCAAACTTTAAGAAATCCAGCTTACTGTGGACACGTGTGCTTGTACTTTTCTTTTTGAAATTATTTGTAGTTTTTGAAATATTTAACTTTAAGCACCCAATGCATTTCCAATGGGTTTTGCTAGTGGGGAGAGAGAAGGACAGAGGAGAAATGCCCTGTGTTTTCGTAAAGTCACTGTGGCCACATTGTTTACACTACAGACATGTTTTTTACATCACCAAGTGCCCACAGGTCTGCTCATCAATTTAATCCAAAGATCTAAGCTGTGTGATGTATACATTTTTAGTTAAAGCCATGCACCTACACACTCTAGCAATCATTGCAGCTGCTGCTACCTAATCTGTCAGTCATTGGCTGTCAGGCAGTGGTGCTGCAAAGTAACTAAGTATATTTACTCAAGTACTATGCAAGTGCTTACCGTGCACAGTTTAATTTTGAGGTCCTTTTCCATTTCTGTTACTTCAATGACAGCATTTGACAGCTTTAGTTACTTGTTACTTGGCAGATTTTATTATTAATACAAAACCTACAGTAACCACATACAGCCGACCTACATTGTGACGCGTTATGAGCTTGTAGATCGGCTACTTTCTGTACCCCCCCACCACCACCCACACCACACACACACACACACACACACACACACACACACACACACACACACACACACACACACACACACAACCATCAGAAATAGCTAATCTACAAGCTCACTGGTGGGGAGCACCCGACACCCATCACTCCCGCCCCCTATACCCCTCCATCCCCTTACTACCATCAGCTATTCAAGAAGGTGTTTAACTGATGACAATTAGGAGAATGATAACGGGCGCTCCTGATCTGATCAACCGGAGACAGAGATACCGAGTCAAACTGAATTTGTACTTTTTATAACTACAGTTTTTTGGCTTTAAAGCGAGCCCACATTGTTTCTTCAGAAACAATATTTCTAGTTATCCTTTATTGACTTTTTGAAAAACTATTGAGATGACCTTTTATCTCCCATGATGCTTTGCAGCGACACGTGACCCCAGTAAAAGCACACGCAGCGCCAGAGGTGGTAAAAGTACTCACATGTTTTACTTAAGTAAAAGTATCAATACTGCAATGTAGAAGTACTCTGTTACAAGTAAAAGTCCAGAATAAAAAATTGACTTGAGTAAAAGTACACACAAACTTGAGTAAAGTAACAAAAGTAAAAGTACCCATTATACAGAATGTCCCATGTCACAGGTTTCAAATGTATACAATTATTTTGAAAATAGCAGATCTACAAGCTCACAATGTGTCGCATTGCGACGCATTGTTTGAAACACTCCAGTAAAGTAAAAATTGTACTTAAGTAAATGTACTTAGTTACTTTCCACCGCTGCACAGTGCCAGCTGCATCTCTTTGTCATCCATGTGTCTGTTGGGCTCAGCCTCTCCTCTTTAAGCCCCATTGGTACTTAGTTACATGGTATAAATAGCAGATTTACAGTAGCCTAAACAGCAGATCTACAAGCTCACTGCGCGTCACTGCCGTGACGCGCAGTGAGCTTGTAGATCTGCTGTTTAGCAGCATATAAATCAGCCTTTTATTCAGAGGTTTAATCTCCTCTTGGAGGCTGAGCGATGCAGCATGGAGGAGAGCAGGAGATGCACTGCCTTTACAAAGGCCCTCTCTCTCTCTCTCTCTCTCTCTCTCTCTCTCTCTCCTCTCTCTCTCTCTCTCTCTCTCTCTCTCTCTCTCTCTCTCTCTCTCTCCCTCTCCCTCTCCCTCTCCCTCTCCCTCATATCACACATAAACATGTCTCTAACTCTCCTCTGTAACTCTTGTCTCTCTCAGAGACACAGTCAGTCTCTTGTCTCATACTCTTCAACCAGAACATCATGCAGTCTGTCTGCTGGCCTGAACCCAAGACTCTGTGTTCAGAGGAGAGGAGCTGTGGTCTGGTCGTACGGACAGACAGACAGATGGACAGACAGACAGACAGACGGATGAGAGCGCAGCGCTCATGCCAGTGGAAAACCAAGGGGCAAAAGTCTTAGATATTTACGATGAGGCCGACAAAATGGCCAGAGTGGCTGTTTTACCCTGCGCCGACCTGCGGTGTCAGAAAGAATTTATTTTAACGCAAGTGAATGGGTTTTTGACAAACTTTAGACTAGATTTTCTTACTGTAATACAAATTGTCATAAATTCTATATGCTTCCAGTCGCTAGTTTAAAGTCTCCTTTCAATCATCATGATATGCGTTTTGCTAAATTATGGTCCTATTTATTATAAAATTGACGATAAAGTAGGCTATTCTCTAGGAGGGGCGGGATGATTTGATTGACAAGCTACACAACCAATAGCATTCATTCCCCGCCCCCCCCCCCCCCCCCCCCCGCTCTTGATTGACAAGCTACCCAACCAATGATGGTCTGGTCTCATTCTGACGCGTATTGAAAGATGGCGGACCTACAGTCGTGGAACAATGGGCTTCATTTTGGGTCTGTAGAAAGCAGCGGAGTGGCTTTGTCCATCTCATTTATACAGTCTATGGTGGAAACACTCAGTCACAGTCAGTGGTGGATGGTAATGAAGTCGAAGTACATTTACTTGAGTACCGGTACTTAAATATTTTTGTTTGGAGTATCTGTTCTTTACTTGTTTTTTTTGGAAGCTTATGACTTTCATTTCACTACATTATGAAGACAAATGTTGTACTTTTACTCCATTGAATGTCAATACAGTGATGCGTCGATATGAAAAAGAACATGTAGGCCTACTTTGTAATTTGCACTTAGTTTAGTTATTTCTTCCTTATTTAGAGTAGACAATTATTTTTTTTACCCCCTTTTCTCCCCAATCTAGTCGTTATGCCAATTGCCTTATAGTGAGGGTCTCTTATAGTGAGGGTCTCTTATAGTGAGGGTCTCTTATAGTGAGGGTCTCTTATAGTGAGGGTCTCTTATAGTGAGGGTCTCTTATAGTGAGGGTCTCTTATAGTGAGGGTCTCTTATAGTGAGGGTCTCTTATAGTGAGGGTCTCTTATAGTGAGGGTCTCTTATAGTGAGGGTCTCTTATAGTGAGGGTCTCTTATAGTGAGGGTCTCTTATAGTGAGGGTCCCGCAGACCCTAATGATGCCAGTGCGCGTCCAGCCTCTACCTTAATACCCAGAAACGTTTCTATCCAATCAGCACATGTACTGTACGCTCGCTGAGCAACACTCAGCGTCTAATTGACCAGTCAGGGGCCACAGGCTGTGACCAGAGGCTAAATATACAGCTGTGTGGGTACACACAGGGTTACACTAGCACACACACACACACGCAAATGTGCACGCACACACACACACACACACACACACACACACACACACACACACACACACACACACACACACACACACACACACACACACACACACACACACACACACACACACACACACACACACACGTGTGCGCACACACACAAATGTGCACACACACACAAACACAGTGGCGTGCACAGACATTTTGAGGGGCAGGTGCTCAAGTAAATTATATATTTGTTTGTTTACTTGGTCTGCTCTTTTTTCCCTCTACACCTATACCTCTTTGCCAAAAACAGCCGATCTACAAGTCCACAACGCCTCGCGCTGCGAGGCGTTGTGGGCTTGTAGATCGGCTATTTTTGGCTAAAGTTCTCCTCAGAAAAGGGATGCTAGGTTTCGAGTGGTTATGGTAAAAAGAAAAATCATATCACACAAAGATTTGGCGGAACCCCTGTAGTAACTCTGAGGACCCCCTAGGGGTCCCGGACCCCCTGTTGAAGACCCCTGCTGTAAACTGAAAAAAGAACAAACAAAAAATAAAACTTTTTTTTTTCTTCTTTTTTTCAAAAGGGCACTTCTGGTCAAGAGGGCAAAGGGCAGGTGCTCTAGCACCACCTAGAGTCTATCTGTGCACGTCCCTGCAAACACACACACACACACACACACACACACACGCGCACACACGCACGCAAATGTGCGCACACACACACAGACAATTTTGTATTGCTATACGTGAGGACATCAAAAAAAGTTGACCCCTAACCCAAAAGCCGGAGTTATGCTGCGTCTACACTGGCAGATAATGTGTTGTGAGCTTATAGATCTGCTTATAGATCTGCTTATAGATCTGCTTATGAATCATCTGCTGTATATACCATAACTCTGACCCCATCCTAACAACCTGACCTCTAAGTGTCTAATCCTAATCCTAATCCTGAACATTTAGCGAGTGAAGGGCTGGGTCTGTATTTCTCCCATAAACGTTTCTGAGGCATAATTATGGAGAAATAAAAACTAGGTGATCTCTCGTCTCTCTGAGTGAGACCCTTCACTTGTTCTAATGTTGATGTTTTAAGAGGAGTCATAGAACAGTTCATTCATCCTAATCCTAAACAAACACAACCTGAATCTTTTCTACACAAATCTTCTTTATCAAAAAACAGCCATTTCTTTTTGGAACATCTGGCGTTCACAAGCACACACACGCACGCACAATACACATGTACACACACACACACACACACACACACACACACACACACACACACACACACACACACACACACACACACACACACACACACAGTGTGGTGGATTACAGCACAGACAAATGGCCTAAATGTATATAGGGGCTGAAGTGGTTAATGTATGTTTTGTAATAATAATCAAAATCTACAAAGTAACTAGTAACTAAAATAATTGTAGTGGTGTAAAAGTATAATATTTTCCTCTGATGTAGTGGAGTCCAAGTAAAAGTACTGAAAATGTGAAATACTCCAGTAAATAAAGATATCTCAAACAGACATTAAGGGTCTCTAGACTCCCTTCGCCAAGGGAAACTAACATGACATAATTCCTGTCCTCAAAATACATAATTATAGTTTAGTAACTCCTTGAACACCTTGATAGTAGAATCCTCTATACCTCTATGTTAACTCTTGTTAATAACATTAACCCATTAAGACCTGGAACGCATCTGTGTCACTTTAGATTTCTTTGGCTATTCAAAAATAGCAGATCTACAAGCTCATAGCGCGGCACCGAGTGCCGCGCTATGAGCTTGTAGATTTGCTATTTTTGAAATATCTTGAAAAAAAATGTTTTAGATTTTTTTTCCAAAAACTGTCACCTCAGGTCTTAATGGATAAATCAATCAATCAATCAACCAATCAATCAATCAATCAATCACTCACAGGTTTACAGGCGTAAAGAACAGGGTGATTTATTTTTAACATCAATCAGTAATTTTGTAGTTTTCAGGAAAGATCAGAATAATTAGAGAAAAACAGAAATAGAGACAAAAGGAAAAACAAAAACAAGCATAAAAACATATTATTATAAACATATATTCGTTGCTGTCGGGCAGGAACCTTGTATCTCCATTTCCAAATGTTTATGGGTTTTTTTTAATCGTAAATGAATGTTCTACTTCATCATACAGGTGTCACACTAACGTAGTGAAAATAGCAGATCTGCAAGCTCATAGATTGATCGGCTATTTTCACTATTTTGTTTCATTTCTTTTCAATGATAATAAAAAAGGAAGGTTTTTGTACAAACAAGGTTTTCACCTGACAGACAGAGAAGTCACCATGGTTCTGTTCTGTACTATCTACCAGTGTAGCACAGTGCATTAGAGAGAGAGAGAGAGAGAGAGAGAGAGAGAGAGAGAGAGAGAGAGAGAGAGAGAGAGAGAGAGAGAGAGAGAGAGAGAGAGAGAGAGAGAGAGAGAGAGAGAGAGAGAGAGAGAGAGACTCAGAGAGAGAGAGAGAGAGAGGGAGGGGGAGAGAGAGAGAGAGAGAGAGAGAGAGAGAGAAAGAGAGAGATTCAGAGAGAGAGAAAGAGAGAGGGAGGGGGGAGAGAGAGAGAGAGAGAGAGAGAGAGAGAGAGAGAGAGACTCAGAGAGAGAGAGAGAGAGAGAGAGACTCAAGAGAGAGAGAGAGAGGGAGGGGGAGAGAGAGAGAGAGAGAGAGAGAGAGAGAGAGAGAGAGAGAGAGAGAGAGAGAGAGAGACTCAGAGAGAGAGAGAGAGAGAGGGAGGGGGAGAGAGAGAGAGAGAGAGAGAGAGAGAGAGAGAGAGAGCAGCACTCTGGTCCGTATGTGAATGAAACGAACAGCCAAACATCCTTCTGCCACTTATCTCTGAGCACAGGCTGCTCCGCTCGCCCCCGCATATTACTGCTCTCTCTCTCTCCTCCACCACACACACACACACACACACACACACACACACACACACACACACACACACACACACACACACACACACACACACACACACACACACACACACACACACACACACACACACACACACACACAGAGTACATTAAATGGCCTCTTTGTGGTACAGCTTAAGAAATACGACTCATTTCAGTTCCGTGTTTTTTTCTCTATTCCAGGTCCAGATGAAGAGGCAACGCAGCGTGAAAACAGGACCAGGCTCTCGGGTTATTTTCTGTTTCTTTTCTCTGGTATTTATTTCCTTTCTAACGGAGAGAATACCAGGCTCTCCTGCCACGGTCACTTAAGACTCTTATCATAGCTGTCCTGCAGAAACCTGGTATCTCCATGTTTTTATGCTTTTAAAAAAGAATGAATTAATGCTCTGCTTTGAGCGTCGGACAAAAGTAGTGAAAATAATCGATTGAAGGTCATGGAATGAGTTAATTCAGCTAATTACGTCCTTCCGTCCTCTAAGTCTTAGCCTTTGTTTTAGCCTTTTAATGTTTTATTTTCTTTTCTTTTCTCCTAATAAAATTGTTTTTAAGCTGTTTTGTAAAGCGACTTTGGGTACTAGAAAAGCGCTATATAAATCTGATTATTATTATTATTATTATTATTATTATTATTATTACTTATATAATAGTGACTACAGTTTTACTTTTATTTGTATTAATCATGATCATGATCATGATCATGGGGTACTTGAGGGGGTTCCAGGGGGTACCCAGCAAAATGTGTTAATATAGCATCACAATAATTATGACCTTTTATACTTTGGCTATTCAAAAATAGCAGATATACAAGCTCATGTATATGTATGAGCTTGTAGATCTGCTATTTTTGAAAATTTGTGCAAATCTTTGAATATATGTTTTTTAAAGCGAACATTTGAAAGTCAAATCTTTGCTTCTGGGGGTCCCTATTTTTAGATGGGGGTCCGCGGCCGAATACATATCATTTTGGGGGTCCTTGACATGAAGGACCCCCAAAATTAACATGAAGGACCCTCATTGTTAATTCCCCACTCTCTCTCTTCTCAAATTCCAATTTATTTTTCATTCCCTTGAACATAATTGTGTGTTTTTTGTTCCTGTCTCTTTAATTATGTATCCTACTGTATTTATTTGATCTTGTACATGTACATGTATTGTTGTTTGTGTATGTCCGGCCTTGTGGGGAAGAATGGTGGGTGTATGGGGAGGATGGGAGAAAATGTAAAACCGAGTTTTACACAGATCGGTGCACTCATAGGTAAAACACAAATGGACCTGTTACAGCGCCACCATGAGGCTGATTTGAAAATCTTCAAGTGACATTTCTTCCTCGGCCTAATGGGAATGAGCTTGCAAAATATCATGGAAGAGGCATGTTGTTCAAAACGGAGCACTCCTACAAACTTTGGAAGCCATTTTTAGCCAATCAGGATGGAACATGAAAACTCTGAAAGACTGGTTTCGTTTAATGACTATAGAGATACCGTGTACCGATTTGCATGATTTTTGGGTTAGGGTTATGCAGGAGTACTGTCAAAAAATATATTTTGCACATAGCGGCCTCCTGGTGGCGCTATAACAGGCCCATGTGAAAAATGTTGGGGCAGAGGTTCTGCTCTGGCATCCAGGGAGTGTGTGTGCACAGTTTGGCTGCGATCAAGCCAACGGTGCCGGAGATTAGCTGTTCACAAAATGACAGAATGACACACGGACACACGGACGGAAGGACAGGGGGTAAAACATACTCTCTGGCCATGCCTTTCGGCCTGGCGGAGACAACAATCGATCTACAAGCTGCACAGCGCACACCGCGATACCACGCGTTCTGATCTTGTACATCTGATATTTTCACTACGTGTGACTATGAGGGACTTTTATATTGAACCAATGAAAGGTCTTAAGAAGAAGCTTGTAGCTACAATAACTATAAGTTGGATCCATTGGAACGAAGCAGGTCCTCAAAGGTAACGGTTTTACACATACAAGGTTTCCAGAGGACAGCCAGGACTTGCACGGCCATTAAGAGTGTTATAAAAAAAACCTTAAGGTGTGAGGAGAGAGAGAGAGAGAGAGAGAGAGAGAGAGAGAGAGAGAGAGAGAGAGAGAGAAAGAGAGGACTGAGCTGCTGGGATGGTTTTTAAATATCCATGGTGGGAGCACATTTCCCAGGATGTTTATGGTTCTCCTGCAGCTGGAGGAGCCAGGCTGACATAAAGCTCTAAGCCCATATAAACCAACACGTTTTAAAGCAGCGCTGCAAAGTTCACACTGTCCCGCGTTTGACTCCTGCTGCTTCTCTAGCAGAGCCTATTTAAAAATATAAATTTAGAGAACCGGGAGGGGCGGGCAGTGCCACGCATGTATCCGAATAAGGCAACCTATTTTGGGCATGGCCGTCTCAAAAGTCCCGTTGCGTCACATTAGTCTGGAGGTCTGCTGATTGGCTGGAGGGGAACAACGATCATTGGCTGAAGGGGTTGTCAGTCAACGGTATTACTCCCGCCCAACTCCAGCCCACAGCCAATATTGCAGAATGGGCGATCAGGCCAGACTCACTCCTGAAATCAAATGGAAATGAGATTTCCGGAGGGAGGGTTTACCAGGCTACCCTATACCCGCATATCTGTCTAAATACCTTGAAAAAGTTAGTGACACCCTCAGTCACGAAACTAGAGGGAGCGTAAACAACAATCACGGCCACCAAGGTATGGAATAGTCTAACCCCATCCCTCAAAAAATGCAGTTCGCTGGGCTCATTCAAAAGAGCCCTAAAAACTCATCTTTCTGGAGGCCATAAGAGGAGTTAGTACCAGTTTCCCGGTAGACAGACGACCCCCTCCCCTTTTTTTGTATATATATTTTTTTCATGCTTTTTTTTTTCTTCTTTCTCTGTGTTTTTATGTTGATTTTTGAACTGTTTAGTTGCTACTATATATGTCTATGAAATTAATTCAAGGACCTCAACGGAAACAAGTCCACAGGACTTTTTTGGCCGGACCTTTTAGACAAAAGTATTATAAATGTAACTGTGTTGTTTTACATTCTTTTGCCTAATAACAATTTCAATCAATCAATCAAATGTAATAATGACCTTTCCTGAAAAGTTTATAATTTGGACAGTTGGTTTCTGCCTGACAGTAGATTTACAAGATACTTTACAGAAAACAAGCACAAAGTTATAACACGCACGCACGCGCGCACACACACACACACACACACACACACACACACACACACACACACACACACACACACACACACACACACACACACACACACACACACACACACACACACACACACACACACACACACACACACACACACACACACACACACACACACACACACACACACACACACACAGGCCTCTCAGTGCAACCAGCTCTGTTCTCCTCATTGTCTCCTCCTCAGAACAACAGATCATAGATTAGAGGACGGGGCCGACCAGACAAGCAGGAATGAGAATGCTGGACGTTATAGAAAGACCCCCGCCCGGCCCGGCCCGGCCCTCCATCAGACGTCCATTCAGCAGTAGAGAGGAGGGTCTGTATGGACGCACGTCCAGCCTATTAATGAACGCACAAGAGGAGCCGTTTCCTTGATTTATGGACGACTGATGTTTCTGTCTGTATGCACAACGCATGGCGCGGGGGGGGGCACGTTAACCCATTAAAACCAGGAACGCATCTGTGTAAGCACTTTAACCATTATTTTATACTTTGGCAGCTCTACAAGCTCATAGCTCGGCTATGAGCTTGTAGATCTGCTATTTTTGAAAGAATTGTGCAAATCAGTGAATATTTATATATATATTTTTTCTAAGTGAACATTTTTATCCCAAATCTTTGCTTCTGGGGGGTTCCTGGAACAACATATTTTGGGATGGGTGTCCGCGGCCATGATTTTTCAAAAAATAGCAGATCTACAAGCTCATGAGCTATGAGCTTGTAGATCTGCTATTTTCAATAGCCCAAAGAAATGTAAAAATGACACACAGATGCGTTCCCGGTCTTAAAGGGTTAACGTGTTCTCTCTGTCGGGTGGAAACCTTGTATGTCTGAACCTTTTAATAACTATTCTTAAAACATTCTAAAGTACGGTAGTACCGATCTACAAGCCGATCTACAAGCTCACAACGTGTCGCATCGCGACACGTTGTGAGCCTGTAGATCAGCTATTTTCTCGACGTTTGTGCAACACTCTTGTATGATGAAGTAGGGCATTCATTCATTTATGAAAAGACATACAAAGTTATGAAAAAAGGATATGTAAATACGAGGTTTCGGCCCGACAAGAAGAGACGATATGCACCCGTTTATTTATTTTAAAGGTTATTTTATTTACCGCAGAGCGCCGTTAACCACAGGAAGCCTTGAGTCACCAGGCCTATAGGCCTCACCAATGGAATCACAATTAATGTTCATACAAATAATAGACAGATGCACATGCATCACTTTTCCACCGGGACACACCCCCCCCCCCCCATTTGAAGAGATATGCCAGGGACTCAACCATTTAGATTTCTTGGGGGTCCCAATCTACACTGTATCACCATCATCAGTGTTCATTTAACTCTGAGAGTGTAAAAATGGAACCAAATGGACCCGTTAGGGTCCATTTGGTTCCATTTGTACACTCTCAGAGTTACAGACATATAAGGGTCAATTTGGTTGTTAACTATTAATTTGGCTGGGGACCCCCTGGAACCCCCTCAAGGACCACTGGTTTAAAACCCCAGTACAGAAGTACAGAAGTCCTGACGTCACTCGTTCATCTCCTGGTTCGTAAAGTCATGTCTCTATGGAGAATAACATTGGGTCATCTTAGAATCGTCTCATATAAGAATTGTGGTCCAAAAATAAACAAACTGTCTTGGCGATATTGTCAGGGAGGAGGTTCTGTATCGTTTATGATAGTCAGTCACTTATATTTGATACAGTCTGTTTCTGGAGAAAATGTAACTAATTCGTCGGAGGTAACATTATGGTTTTCTCACCGTCAGTTGATGCTTCATATCCATAAGAGTCAAACCGCCGGGATCATTTGTTTATTTTTGGAACACAGTTCTTATTTGACGCGATATTAAATACGTCTATGGGGATTCAGAACGGGGGGGGGGGGGGGGAAACGCGACCCACAGGTAGGATGTGTAAATGACGTCAGACTTCGGTGCTCTATTGATCAGCATGGAGCGTTGGAGCGTGGAAGCGCTCGTTGTAAATCACTCAACGGTCCTGCGTACCACCTGTTTCTAAATGTCACATGATGCAGGAGGCCTGGCAGAGACAATAAAACAGTTTTAATACACTTGGGGTGTATACTTAGATTATTTTCTAACCTTCATGATTTTACAGAATTATAGGTACGACCCGCGGGGCGGGTTGAGCCATAGATTTATATATGGGTTTGTGGGGCGGGTTGAGGCGGGAGAGAAAGAGAAAGAGAAAGAGAGAGAGAGAGAGAGAGAGAGGCCGGGGCGAGACAGAGCAGACCCTCTCATTAAGCAGCTCCAGATGTGTGCCAGATGTTTTGGCGGTCTCTCCTAAGACCCTCTCTCTCTCTCTCTCTCTAGTCTGTATGAAGCCCGATCGCCCTCCTATGCCACGTTGTTGACGCCTGCTACCTAGCTACCTAGCTACCTAGCCTAGAACCTGGTTGGATCAATGTATGTGTGTGTGTGTGTGTGTGTGTGTGTGTGTGTGTGTGTGTGTGTGTGTGTGTGTGTGTGTGTGTGTGTGTGTGTGTGTGTGTGTGTGTGTGTGTGTGTGTGTGTGTGTGTGTGTGTGTGTGTGTGTGTGTGTGTGTGTGGAGACTCCCGGCGATCTGAGTGAACTGTGTATGAACCATAGAAGGAGTCACTCAGGGGTCTGACACACTATGGGGGTAAAACACACATCCATCCATCATACAGGCTGTAGCCCCCCATCATACAGGCTGTAGCCCCCCATCATACAGGCTGTAGCCCCCCATCATACAGGCTGTAGCCCCCCATCATACAGGCTGTAGCCCCCCCATCATACAGCCCCCCATCATACAGGCTGTAGCCCCCCATCATACAGGCTGTAGCCCCCCCATCATACAGCCCCCCATCATACAGGCTGTAGCCCCCCCCCCCCCCCATCATACAGCCTCCAGCCCCATCATAGCCGTGTTACACTATATACGTAGTGTTCTACGTAGTCCTCTACTATCCATTTCATCCATTGAAGACGCTCTAGTGTATCTCCACGACCACACGCATGACGTTCAGGGAGCGACTATCGTATCCCTCCAGAAAAAAAATCCTAGAACCCCCCTGTATACAGACAACCCCATCTCACACAACTTAGCTTACATTGCATGGATGTCATTCCGTGCATAGACGCCTAGAAAACCCCAAAATCCGTGCATAGCCACCTCACATCTCCTCCATTAACTAAACCATTTCGGAGGCACACAGTCTCAAGGGAACTGGAGCCACGTGAGGGACCACCGAGTGAGCTAAAGCCAACGAGTTGCCGTCCCGAACGTTGTGACGTTCGCTTGAGCCTACTCAGCGCCGTTTGAGTTATGTACAGATAGAGTTATGTACAGATAGAGTTATGTACAGATAGGCTCAGAATGGTGAATCATGTTGTGGGGACTGCTCTGCTTCCGGGTTGCAACCGGTTGCGCCCAACGTGGGACTCGCCGTACATATGCACAGACTTTTTTCTGTTTTTTCTAGGCTCCGTGCAACGTATACTAAGTTGTGTGAGATCAGGCTGATACAGGCTACAGCCCCCCCCCCCATCACAAAGCCCCCCCGACACAATGGACTACGTCTCACACATTCCACCATCGCAACTAAAACAGTAGTTCTCAAACTACTGTCAGTGAACAAGGAAAAACTGCTTTCATGTATTATGCTCCACACAAATGGAACAAAAACGTCAGGACTCTCTGAAACTGGAGCGATTGGACTCAATAGAATCATTTAGGGCAGTGGTTCTCAAACTTTTTCGTGCCAAGGACCCCCAAATAGACACTTATTAGACCGCGGACCCCCATTTCAAAAGATATGCCAATTTCAAGGACCCCCAGTTTGACATGCATTAGGCTACGGACCCCCATTTAATGGCATTTCTATCACTTGGACCCCAATTTATATTGTAAAATCTATGTCGATTTAACTCTGAGAGTGTACAAATGGAACCAAATGGACCCGTTAGGGTCCATTTGGTTCCATTTGTACACTCTCAGAGTTACAGACCCATAAGGGTCCATTTAGTGCCTAATCTATCATTTAGCTGGGGACCCCCTGGAACTACCTCAAGGACCCCTGGGGGTCCCCGGACCCCACTTTGAGAACCATGGATTTAGGGTACTTCTTGAGGACACATTGCATAGTAACTGCACCCGTTTCATGTAACACTATATTTATTTGTATCTGTGATGATCGTAATTTGATTCAAATGTTTGTTATGGTTTCTCATTATGTATGTATTTCATTTGTTTTAAATGCTGTAAAATGCTGAAAAAGAGAGCTTTGCTCTCAATGGTCTCCCCTGAATAAATAAAGGAAAAAGAAAGAAAGAAAGAAACTTTATTGTGCCAAGAAGCCCTAAATTGATGTCTATATCCACACGTTTTCCTATACATCACTTCCTGTCCATTTGATCAGGTATCACATCGACAGGAAGTGATGCCCACAACGTGCTAGGAAACCTTTTGGTACTTGGTTGAGTTTTGTTCAGATTTGTGTTTATTGTATTTAGAAAAGCCTGATTGTGACATCTATGGCTAAACTAAATAAACATAACATTATGCTCGGCTGTCTGGCGGCGAAAATAGCCCGACAGCTACAAGCTCCTATAGCTTGTAGCTGTCGTATGATGTAAATGAAGGGTTAATAACACCCCCCCCCCCCCCCTTTTCTCCCCTCACTCAACCTCTCCTCGTCCCCCTCACCTCTACTTGACTCAGAACAGGCTGTCCACACACACACACACACACACACACACGTTTGTTTTACTATACTTGTGAGGACATCAACATTTTAGGAAGGCGGTTTTATGATTGATTTATGATTTTTTTTTGGTGGGCATTTTTAACTGCAAGTCTGAAGCCGGAAAATAGCCGATCTACAAGCTCACAACGTGTCGCGCTGCGACACGTTGTGAGCTTGTAGATCGGCTGTTTTCCGGTGTTTGACATCGATCGCCGCACAACTAAGTATGAAATAGGGAAGAACCTCTAAATGTCTAATCCTAAACCTTTACCCTAACCTGAATCTTTTTCTAGTTGAAAACGTATCTTAAAAAAAGAATTTCAACCATAAAACCGCCTTTTTTTTTTCGTGAGGACCAGGTAAAATGGTCCTCGCAATGTCTATTCCTCACATTCTACTATACTTGGAGGGGACGTTTGGTCCTCACTAGTATAGTAATACAAACACACACACGCACACACACACACACACACACACACACACACACACACACACACACACACACACACACACACACACACACACACACACACACACACACACACACACACACACACACACACACACACACACACACACAGAACAACACATGGAAGCTATAATGTAGACATAATGCATGAGGACATGTTAACCACATGAACCCCTAGCCTCCCTCTGCACTGTATTGTCTCTCTATTCAAGTGTGTAATAGTGATGAAGTTCCTCCCTCCCATTGGCTCCTCTTCCCTCCCCTTGGCTCCTCCCTCCCTCCCCTTGGCTCCTCCTCCCTCCCGTCGGCGTTCCACGGCTGTATGTTC
>NC_139952.1:50542174-50559674 GCF_963454915.1 Gymnoscopelus microlampas | reverse complement strand
TTGTAGAATCCCCCCAAAAGCAAAGATTTGAGTTGAATTGAATTTAGTCTAAAAAATGTATATTCAAAGATTTGCAAAAACGTTCATGATAAAAAATAGAAATAAAAATAGCAGATCTACAAGCTCATGGCGCGGCACTCGGTGCCGCGCCATGAGCTTGTAGATCTGCTATTTTTTTGGAATAGCCCAACGAAATGTAAGAAGTGACAGAGATGCGTTCCCGGGTTGAAGGGGTTAAAGGCGTACTTTGATCCCTTGGTTTGTGGGAGCGGGATGCGTGAGCAAAGAGCTCAGAACAATGACGGGATCAAAGGGTTCCTCTAATTGTTTTGAGCACGGTGCGTGTGTGTGTGTGTGTGTGTGTGTGTGTGTGTGTGTGTGTGTGTGTGTGTGTGTGTGTGTGTGTGTGTGTGTGTGTGTTGAGAGCTTTCAAATCAATTAAACACATTATTAATTGAAACCTCTTGACTTCCTGTTTTTTATCAGGTCTGACAAATCCATCCAAAACAATAATACGTAATAAAAACTATGGCTTCATTTAACTAATGGATTCAATAGATTAGAGATGTATATCGTCACTGTCTGGCAGAAACCAGCTATCTCCATTTTTCAAAGTATTGTTTCCTTTAATAAATCAGTGCTATTGAACACCCTTTATGTGTGTGTGTGTGTGTGTGTGTGTGTGTGTGTGTGTGTGTGTGTGTGTGTGTGTGTGTGTGTGTGTGTGTGTGTGTGTGTGTGTGTGTGTGTGTGTGTGTGTGTGTGTGTGTGTGTGTGTGTGTGTGGGTTTTACTAATATTGAACCAATGAAAAGTATTAAAAAACACTTCTGACTAAACCTCCTTAACTCCATTGGTTCCTCAAACTGTCAGTCAAAACCTCCTAACTCCATTGGTTCCTCAAACTGTCAGTCACAACCTCCTAACTCCATTGGTTCCTCAAACTGTCAGTCAAAACCTCCTAACTCCATTGGATCCTCAAACTGTCAGTCAAAACCTCCTAACTCCATTGGTTCCTCAAACTGTCAGTCAAAACCTCCTAACTCCATTGGTTCCTCAAACTGTCAGTCAAAACCTCCTTACTCCATTGGTTCCTCAAACTGTCAGTCAAAACCTCCTTACTCCATTGGTTCAAGTTCAAGTTCAAGTTTACTTTATTTTGTCTCCCGTGGGAGACATTTGTCTTGGACACACAGACCAGCAGCATACACAATACCATACAGTACAGGACAAAGACAAAAACAAAAACATAAACACACAGTGACATGTACAGTCTGTTTTTCCTATTCATCACCCTCCATAATAATAGCCACCTCATTCAGCATATAGTGCAATAAGACCAACACCTTAGCACACCTCAAAACCTTCTGCCCCGCCGTCTGCCCACCACAAGGGCATCATTGAGGAGGAGTGTAATTGACAGAGGGACAAAGGTACCTATTGTAGTTGGACGCATGGGTCCCGTACCTCCTACCTGACGGCAGTAACCTATACTCAGTGTGTAGGACCTCAAACTGTCAGTCAAAACCTCCTAACTCCATTGGTTCCTAAAACTCCAACTTATGGAGAGAGTTGTTTATTCCGTCATTGATTATAATGAAGTCAGAAGGCAAATTAACCTCCACAAAATATCCACATTAACGGAAAAAAAAAACCTCCTAACTTCACTTGAGCTGTATTTGGGTAAAAAGATGATAATATAATGTATTTAATTTAATAATAATAACTCATTCAGTGCCAATGAAATAAAAACATAATTGTGAACTGTGCCAGCTATTTTTCAATGTTCTTATACCTTTTTCAAGTAGTCACAGAATATGTATCTCCAGTATAATGGATCCCCTGATGGGTGCTAATCACTGAGGGTTGCACTGTGTGGTTTCACAAATGTCAACGAGGTCATTGGACCTCGTTGACAGTAAAAAAGAAAAGTGCTCAGGAGCCGAGATACGGCCTTTTTCACTAATAAGTTAAACAAGAAGTGAATGGAGCAGCAAATCTTCAAATGATGATATCTTGGGTTCTGAACGTTTTTTTCAACAAAAAAAAAAGAAAAAGACCTGTGTAATTAGCATACATGACCAAACACACCCAGCCAATAAAAAGAGACAGACAGACAGACAGACAGACAGACAGACAGACCGACCAGGGACGTGCACAGATAGACTCTAGGTGGCGCTAGAGCACCTGCCCTTTGCCGTATTGACCAGAAGTGCCCTTTTGAAAAAAAAATATATATATATTTTTTTTTTTCAGTTTACAGCAGGGGTCTTCAACAGGGGGTCCGGGACCCCTAGAGGGTCCTCAGAGTTACTACAGGGGGTCCGCCAAATCTTTATGTGATATGATTTTTCTTTTTACCATAACCACTCGAAACCTAGCATCCCTTTTCTGAGGAGAACTTTAGCCAAAAATAGCCGATCTACAAGCTCACAACGCCTCGCAGCGCGAGGCGTTGTGAGCTTGTAGATCGGCTATTTTTGGCAAAGAGGTATAGGTGTAGAGGGAAAAAAGAGCAGACCAAGTAAACAAAAAAAGTTAAATTTACTTGAGCACCTGCCCCTCAAAATGTCTGTGCACGCCACTGACAGACAGACAGACAGACAGACAGGCAGACAGGCAGACAGGCAGACAGGCAGACAGACAGGCAGACAGACAGACAGACAGACAGACAGACAGACAGACAGACAGAATGTTAGTGCATAAAGACGAGGAGCGTGTGGAACATTCTCTCTGTCAGATGAAAGCCTTGATAAGCCTGGGTGGGGGGAGGGGGACGGGGGGGGGGTGGGGTCACACACAGGTAAACAGACTGACAGGTGGGATGTTCAGGTAGACCCCCCCTCACCAGATGGAACGGGGGGGGGACGGGGGGGAACAGATGGGCAGAGACAGCCTGGCACCGACACCAATGACAGACTCCATTAACTGGCATGTTGACACACTCTGCCATGGCTGTATTATTTATTTTATTTATTATAGTACAGTATGATGTATTTATTATTTACTTTATTTATTATAGTACAGTATGATGTATTTATTATTTACTTTATTTATTATAGTAGAGTATGATGTATTTATTATTTACTTTATTTATTATAGTACAGTATGATGGATTTATTATTTACTTTATTTATTATAGTACAGTATGATGTATTTATTATTTACTTTATTTATTATAGTACAGTATGATGGATTTATTATTTACTTTATTTATTATAGTACAGTATGATGGATTTATTATTTACTTTATTTATTATAGTACAGTATGATGTATTTATTATTTACTTTATTTATTATAGTACAGCATGATGTATTTATTATTTACTTTATTTATTATAGTACAGTATGATGTATTTATTATTTACTTTATTTATTATAGTACAGTATGATAGATTTATTATTTACTTTATTTATTATAGTACAGTATGATGTATTTATTATTTACTTTATTTATTATAGTACAGTATGATGTATTTATTATTTACTTTATTTATTATAGTACAGTATGATGGATTTATTATTTACTTTATTTATTATAGTACAGTATGATTGATTTATCATTTACTTTATTTATTATAGTACAGTATGATGGATTTATTATTTACTTTATTTATTATAGTACAGTATGATGGATTTATTATTTACTTTATTTATTATAGTACAGTATGATGGATTTATTATTTACTTTATTTATTATAGTACAGTATGATGGATTTATTATTTACTTTATTTATTATAGTACAGTATGATGGATTTATTATTTACTTTATTTATTATAGTACAGTATGATGGATTTATTATTTACTTTATTTATTATAGTACAGTATGATGGATTTATTATTTACTTTATTTATTATAGTACAGTATGATGGATTTATTATTGACTTTATTTATTATAGTACAGTATGATGGATTTATTATTTACTTTATTTATTATAGTACAGTATGATGGATTTATTATTTACTTTATTTATTATAGTACAGTATGATGGATTTATTATTTACTTTATTTATTATAGTACAGTATGATGGATTGATTATTTACTTTATTTATTATAGTACAGTATGATGGATTTATTATTTACTTTATTTATTATAGTACAGTATGATGGATTGACTATTTACTTTATTTATTATAGTACAGTATGATGGATTTATTATTTACTTTATTTATTATAGTACAGTATGATGGATTTATTATTTACTTTATTTATTATAGTACAGTATGATGGATTTATTATTGACTTTATTTATTATAGTACAGTATGATGGATTTATTATTTACTTTATTTATTATAGTACAGTATGATGGATTTATTATTTACTTTATTTATTATAGTACAGTATGATAGATTTATTATTTACTTTAATACAAAGCTAAACTTCTTCTCCACTACATCTCAGAGACACATATTGTATGTTTTACTCAACAATAATGAGTTACTAGTTACTGTGTAGATGTGTCTGGGATGATGAACCACAACAGACCAGAGAGGAAACTATTCCTCAGTGGGTTAAAGAAGGAATACAAAGGACTAAGTAAGAAAGTGAGAAAGTACTTTGCAGATTTATTAACCCATTAAGATCTGACGGCGATTCTAAAAATGTCCTCTAAATCAGTTTTCTTGCCATATCAGTGGCTCTCAAACCTTTTCATGTCAGGGACCCTAAAAATTACATGTATTTGACCGTTCCAGGGACCCCCCTCCCCCAGAGGCAAAGATTTGAGTTAAAAATGTAAAAAAAAAAGTATATGTATTCAAAGATTTGCACAAAATGTTTTTTTTCAAAAATAGCAGATCTACAAGCTCGTAGCACGGCACTCGGTGCCGCGCAACAAAGTATAAAATAATGGTTATGGCTCAAATCTAAAATGACACAGATGGGTTCCCGGTCTTCAAGGGTTTAAAATACCCAAACATCTTCACTTTATTCTTCAATTGACAAATAGCAGATCTACAGAACAAGCTGAAGCACATCGAGCGTTGCATCGTGATGCGTTGGGAGCTTTGAATCCATTTAGACCTGGAACGCTTCTGTGTCACTTTAGATTTCTTTGGCTATTCAAAAATAGCAGATCTACAAGCTCATAGCGCGGCACCGAGTGCCGCGCTATGAGCTTGTAGATCTGCTATTTTTGAAAAATCTTGAAAAGACATTTTCCAGATTTTTTTTCAAAAAACATTTTTAAGAATCGCCTGAGGTCTTAATGGGTTAAAAAAAAGGTTGACACATTGTGAAGAAAATAAACTGTACATTATAACAGAGTATGTTTTATAATAATGCTACTTACTTTCCTTCCCCCGACTGGCCTGTATTATTTATGACTTTAAAAGTATAAAGTATAAATGGATGCTTGTGGTGTAATGATGAGATACTGTGTAAAACATTCAGTCAATGTGGTGTGTTAATGCTGCTAATCCTTTAGTAAACAACAACAAACAACAACAAGCTAATTAAGGAATGATTTCTGGGGGAATTAAGTGGAAATATGCTTTTCTGTCGAGTGGGAACCTCATATGTCCACTTGCTTTTCCTAATTCAAATTCAAAAACAGGCGATCTACAAGCCCACAACGATTTGACGTGTTTTGAGCTTGTAGATCGCCTATTTATGCTATTTTAGCGAAATAAGGCGTTCATTTGCTTAACAAAAATAAACCATAAAAAGTTAAAACATGGAGATACAAGGTTTCTGCCCGACAACAACATTATTATAATGGAGTGTGATTCAACGTCTGCTTGCCTTTGTCCTCCTCGCTGGCATTGTTTATATTATACACACACACACGCACACGCACACACACACACACACACACACACACACACACACACACACACACACACACACACACACACACACACACACACACACACACACACAGTACATCAGTGGTGATGACTGGGTCAGTGAATTCCCCAGAGGATTGTCTTTTATGTGTTTGCGGTGAACAATACTGTACTCTCTACTGTACTTACACTTTTATACACAACCTGTAAAACAGGACCAACCCGACCGCACAACAAACAACACAGCATGTCTGTCTGTGTGTGTGTGTGTGTGTGTGTGTGTGTGTGTGTGTGTGTGTGTGTGTGTGTGTGTGTGTGTGTGTGTGTGTGTGTGTCTCTCTCTCTCTAGGGAAGGAGTGTGTGAAGTGAATGAGGCGGTATCATTGCAACACTGCCTACCTTTTCCCCCTCTCTCCTCTCATGGTGGTTTCCTGGGTGCCAGGAGTTCACACACGCTCAGACGGTAGCGGTCGCTCGCCTCATGTAGCCTCACGCTGACTTCATGTGTCAGGTTGGTGGGGGGAACCAAAGCCTCATGTAGCCTCACGCTGACTTCATGTGTCAGGTTGGTGGGGGGAACCAAAGCCTCATGTAGCCTCACACTGACTTCATGTGTCAGGTTGGTGGGGGGAACCAAAGCATCATGTAGCCTCACGCTGACTTCATGTGTCAGGTTGGTGGGGGGAACCAAAGCCTCATGTAGCCTCACGCTGACTTCATGTGTCAGGTTGGTGGGGGGAACCAAAGCCTCATGTAGCCTCACACTGACTTCATGTGTCAGGTTGGTGGGGGGAACCAAAGCCTCATGTAGCCTCACACTGACTTCATGTGTCAGGTTGGTGGGGGGAACCAAAGCCTCATGTAGCCTCACGCTGACTTCATGTGTCAGGTTGGTGGGGGGAACCAAAGCCTCATGTAGCCTCACGCTGACTTCATGTGTCAGGTTGGTGGGGGGAACCAAAGCATCATGTAGCCTCACGCTGACTTCATGTGTCAGGTTGGTGGGGGGAACCAAAGCCTCATGTAGCCTCACACTGACTTCATGTGTCAGGTTGGTGGGGGGAACCAAAGCCTCATGTAGCCTCACACTGACTTCATGTGTCAGGTTGGTGGGGGGAACCAAAGCCTCATGTAGCCTCACACTGACTTCATGTGTCAGGTTGGTGGGGGGAACCAAAGCCTCATGTAGCCTCACGCTGACTTCATGTGTCAGGTTGGTGGGGGGAACCAAAGCCTCATGTAGCCTCACACTGACTTCATGTGTCAGGTTGGTGGGGGGAACCAAAGCCTCGTGTAGCCTCACACTGACTTCATGTGTCAGGTTGGTGGGGGGAACCAAAGCCTCATGTAGCCTCACACTGACTTCATGTGTCAGGTTGGTGGGGGGAACCAAAGCCTCACCTCTTCATCAAAAGCAGATCGGCTGTTCTTTTGTACACATTATGTCTTTCATTCCTTTGTCTAGTGTTCTTTCTATTGTTTCTCGTTTCAACAGGCTCTACCTGTGAGGCACACTCTAAGGAAGGTGATATAATGACACGACGGTGCTGTGATGTTTCTTGGTTAAAACAAATGCCGTTTTTGTTTGGTTCTGTAACAGTTGAAGCTCTATATTGTGATTTGTTCAGTAACAGGGGTCTGTCTGTCCCTCCTGCTCTTTAATAAACAGAAAATACATTTCCAGGGACATCAGTTTCATTCAATCAGGAGAGAGAACCAATTTATTAGCTTCAATGTTATTGTGTTCCAGTTCCTATTTTGTGTCTCTGCTCATCACGTCCAATTTCTCTTGTTTATCCTGTATCCTGTATGAGTTCTCTCTTCTGATTGGATTAAAAATGGTATCCCGACCTGAACATGGGATTGCAATACTTCCGCATTTACGACTCTACTGCGCACGCTTCTACCGTTAGAAACCCTAGTGCTCATGCTCGGTGAGTGTACAAGAGAGTGTACAAATGGAGAGTGTACAAATGGAGAGTGTACAAATGGAACCAAATGGACCCTAACGGGTCCATTTGGTTCCATTTGTACACTCTCAGAGTTACATTAACATTAATTTTACAATATGAATTGGGGTCCCAGAGATAGAAATGCCATTAAATGGGGGTCCGTAGCCTAATGCATGTTAAACTGGGGGTCCTTGAAATTAAAATGGTTTAGAATCACTGCTGGAGCCGTAAAATCTTCTCTTATTGAGGTCCCTGGCTTATCTTTTCAAATGGGGGTCCGCGGAGTAATAAGTGTCAATTTGTTCAAAAAAAAGTTTGAGAACCACTGGTGTAGATATATTATAACATAACGATTCAAACCCGGGGCCAGCAGCAGGAACGACTACAGTATAGCCTGACAGTATTTATGTGGTACACACTCTTACTCTTACACACTCTTACTCTTACACACTCTTACTCTTACACACTCTTACCCGGCAACTCACCGGGGCAGCCTATCAGAAAACAGTTGATATGAGGGTGAAACAAACAAAAAAAAACATGGAACTGTAAACAAGTTTTTAAAAAAAAGAAAATAAGTAAATACATGCATGTCTGTCCTTGCTGCCGGGTTACCTGCTGGTTCTATTTACACACACACACACACACACACACACACACACACACACACACACACACACACACACACACACACACACACACACACACACACACACACACACACACACACACACACACACACACACACACACAGAGAGGAGGGGCGCCTGGGCTCTGTTCTGCCAGCCGAACACAGAGTCCCCTCAGTGAGGAGGGGACACCAGGGGGGGGGGGGGGGGAGGGGGGGGGTGTACCTGCCACATCGTGGCTGTCCAGCAGAAACCTTGTATCTCCATGTTTATATTATAATAGTTTTGTAAATGAATGTCCTACTTCATCATACCAGCATGTCACTAAAGTAGTCAATATTTACAAGCTCACAACACGCTGCATCCTAACACGTTGTGAGCTTGTAAATCGGCTATTTTCACTATTTTACAAAATAAAATGTGAAAGTTAAAGTGCAAAGTGAAAACGGTTTAGTGTATAGTGTATAATATAGTAGTGTATTTTATTTATACATATTTAACCAATGAAAACTATCAACGAGAAGCTTTGCTGCAAAATAATTTCTACTTCTTTTTTGTCATTTTCCTGAAAAGTGAGTGAGAGAGAGAGAGAGAGAAAAGAGAGAGAGAGAAAAGAGAGAGAGAGTGTGTCCTGGTTGGGGAGAGGTGGGGGGGGGGGGGGGGGGTACCTGCCACTGGGACTTGGAACACACCAGAGTGTACCACTGCAAAATGTCAGTTTTAATGGCAGTTAAAATGACACTGTGTCTTTTCACAGTGCAGGCAGCACACACACACACACACACACACACACACACACACACACACACACACACACACACACACACACACACACACACACACACACACACACACACACACACACACACACACACACACACACACACACACACACACACAGAGTGCAGGCAGCACAGACACACAGACAGTCTGTCACAATAATACTGCTGCACATAGTCTGGAGGTCAATTATGCTGTGAGAGGAAAACCCACTCCTCATGTATTACCCTGGCCCCTGTACGTCCCTGTGGCCCCTGGCTCTGTGGGTTGGAAACCCTTTATGTCCCTGTGGCCCCTGGCTCTATGGGGTGGAAACCCTGTATGTCCCTGTGGCCCCTGGCTCTGTATGTTCTTAAACTGTCACCTTTCAGGAAATGGTAAAAAAATATATTGTGGCCTCCTGGTGGCGCTATAATAGGCCAATGTGAAAAGGGTGCCATTTATTCTTAGGTCTTTCACGGCAATCAGACACTGCATTCATGATTTGAGGCATTTTGTTCCAAAAATGTGTTTTGCTAAATTAGAGCTGCTGGTGGCACTATAACAGGCCAATGTGAAAAAGGTGGCATTTCTTCCTCGGCCAAGTGGGAATGAGTGTGTGAAATTTCATCAAAATCGCAAGCTGTGTGCATAGTTTGAGGCTTTTTGTTCAAAACGGACCAATCCTGCAAACTTTGGAAGCAAACCTTAGCCAATCAGGATGGAATTTGGAAAATCGGACAGATTCGGGTTGATCACATGACTATAGAGATAATGTGTACAGATTTGCATGACGTTTGGATGAAATCTGTAGGAGTAATGTTAAAAAATGGGTTTTGCACAAATCGGCCTCCTGGTGGCGCTATAACAGGCCCATGTGAAAAAGGTGGGGCAGAGGTTCTGAATTGGCATCCAGGGAATGTGTGTGCACAGTTTCGCAGCGACCGGGCCAACGGTGCCGGAGATTAGCTGGTAACGGACGGACAGGACACACGGACGGACAGAAACACGGACGGACCCCATGCCTTTCGGCCTGGTGTAGACAATAAGCATGTGTTCCATGGATTCAATGCAGCCATTATTTAGTCACAAGCTGTTGTTAATACGCTTCATTGGTTCACCTAGACCACACACTTCACCTCTTTCAATGTTAAAGTTTATACAAATAACAAAGAGAACATAACAGATAAGTTCATAACGCATCAAGTTATCCTATATTAAAATTGCCTATGACTCACACATAACCCTGTTACTATGACTCAAACATAACCCTGTCACTATGACTCAGACATAATCCTGTCACATGCCCATAAATGGACATATATACTGACATGACATCAGGGTTCTCCATATATGGGCATAAAAAGGGACAAGGAGTGACAGATACAGAGATGTCCATATATGGGCATATCGGTCGTCTAGGTGTGAGGGCTGCGTAGCGCGTACATACACACCTGATGTGACAGAGACCCTGAAGTTGAACCACAGCATTAAGCCTGATTTTTACTTCACCGTACGGCTGTGTAGCACACCAAAAATAGCTGATCTACAACAACTATTGTGTTGAAGCAATAACATATAGATCCATTGTTGTCTGGGATGTTTATCACACACACACGCGCGCAACACGCACACACGCAACGCGCAACACGCGCGCGCACACACACACACACACACACACACACACACACACACACACACACACACACACACACACACACACACACACACACACACACACACACACACACACACACACACACACACACACACACACACACACACACTCTCCTATAACTGTATCTGAACGCTGCAGCCAGATGGAGGCAATCTGGACCCAAACGACTCAAATTGAATCCTCACTCATCCAATCTAGCAGGAAGCCATTATGGATCTGAACACAACAACACAACATGAATGTGTAGATGGAAGGTTTGTAACTTTAGAACGAGTTACAAGTCCTCCTCTCTTCCTGTGTTGTTGGGGATCAGGACACAGTGAGGACAGACACTCTGCAGAGTCACTCAATGAACATGATTCATAATGTCATTATGTCATTATCATCTGTCTGGGGACCACACTGTGACAGCTGACATGAAACAGAGAGGAGAGGAGAGGAGAGGAGAGGAGAGGAGAGGAGAGGAGAGGAGAGGAGAGGAGAGGAGAGGAGAGGAGAGGAGAGGAGAGGAGAGGAGAGGAGAGGAGAGGAGAGGAGAGTGTGTTGGAGTGAGGCCCACGGGTACAACACCCTATCATATACATATTACCAGGGACGTGCACAGATAGACTCTAGGTGGTGCTAGAGCACCTGCCCTTTGCCCTCTTGACCAGAAGTGCCCTTTTGAAAAAAAGGGGCACTTCAGGGGTCTTCAACAGGGGTCTTCAACAGGGGGTCCGGGACCTCTAGGGGGTCCTCAGAGTTACTACAGGGGGTCCGCCAAATCTTTATGTGATATGATTTTTCTTTTTACCATAACCACTCGAAACCTAGCATCCCTTTTCTGAGAAGAACTTTAGCCAAAAATAGCAGATCTACAAGCTCACAACGCCTCGCGCTGCGAGGCGTTGTGGGCTTGTAGATCGGCTATTTTTGGCAAAGAGGTATATAGGTGTAGAGGGAAAAAAGAGCAGACCAAGTAAACAAAAAAAAAAGTAGAATTTACTTGAGCACCTGCCCCTCAAAATGTCTGTGCACGCCACTGCATATTACTATCCTGTTTGAAAAACCAACAATAAAGACCAACTGCTTTGCTACCAGAGAGTATAGCCCGAGCCCCCCGTGTGTATGTGCGTGTGTGTGTGTGTGTGTGTGTGTGTGTGTGTGTGTGTGTGTGTGTGTGTGTGTGTGTGTGTGTGTGTGTGTGTGCGCGCCCTGGCAAGACAGCCTCGGGGCTGACCTGAGAACGTGCGCACCTGACACACAAAACACAGACCAAAAAATCTTTATGAATCCGACTGCAGGTGTAGGATTTGTCCTAAATGCCGGTACGTACACAATATGGTCGTAAATCCCTTTATGAATCGGGGCCATTGTGTATATTCCTGCACTATACCTGCACCCAGTGATCTTGGTACATAGAAATTGATCTATTGAAGATTATGACTTTCAAATGTACATATTTTTTGTTTTGATTGTATTGTTGTATCGCTGTGCGGTTTACTCACCCACAGGTGAAGGAGTGCTCCCACTGCTGGACGGCTGCTGCAGGTGCAGCCTGTGCGGGGAGGGGGAGGGGGGCGGCGGCCTGTGCGGGGAGGGGGGCGGCGGCGGCGGGGGGGGCAGCGGCAGCGAGCTGATGACCGTGGGGAAGAGGAAGGGATAGACCCCGCCCCCGGGCGCCGCGTAGCGCCTCATCTGGAGCAGCGGGGGGGGGGGGCTGCCGGCGCTGCGGCGCGGCGGCTGGGGGGGGGCGGCGCGGCTGGCGGTCTTCATCACGCCGTGCGGTGGGCGGCGACGGCAGCGGCGGGGGGGCGAGGGGCGCAGGGGGTCGAATACGAGGACGTGGAGATTAAGAGGAGGAGTGGCTGCGATGCTGCCTCGCGGCCAGCAGGGGGGGCCATCCGTGTTGGGGGCGGGGCGGGGACCCCCTGGACTGAGGTTAGTGTGGTCTGCGTGTGGCGGCGGTGGTGGTGGCGCCCCCCTCAGGCCTCCAGAGACGGTGCATGGTGTCGGTACGTCTGTCACTCAGCGCTTCTGAAACACAGCAGAACAACAACATGGTTAATGTAGAGCAGAGGTTCTCAAGGTGGGGCCCGGGGACCCCCAGGGGTCCTGGGGGGGGGTTCCAGGGGGTCCCCAGCTAAAGTAGTTAATGTAGCATCACAATCATTTTAACCACTTCATCCATATATACACCCAGATATATTCAAAAATAGCAGATCTACAAGATCACACAATCTGCTACTTTTTAAAATATTTGAACAAATATTGAAAATGTTTGGTTAATTTTGAATAATTTTGAATTTTCTTAACATAAATCATCTCTTCTGGTGGTCCCTGACACAGAACCTTTTCAGATGAGGGTCCCTGACACAGAACCTTTTCAGATGAGGGTCCCTGACACAGAACCTTTTCAGATGAGGGTCCCTGACACAGAACCTTTTCAGATGAGGGTCCCTGACACAGAACCTTTTCAGATGAGGGTCCCTGACACAGAACCTTTTCAGATGAGGGTCCCTGACACAGAACCTTTTCAGATGAGGGTCCCTGACACAAAACCTTTTCAGATGAGGGTCCCTGACACAAAACCTTTTCAGATGAGGGTCCCTGACACAAAACCTTTTCAGATGGGGGTCCCTGACACAAAACCTTTCAGATGGGGGACCCTGACACAAAACCTTTTCAGATGGGGGTCCCTGACACAAAACCTTTCAGATGGGGGTCCGCGGTCATATACACATCAATGTGGGGGTCCTTGACACGAAAGAGTTTGAGAACCACTGTTGTGAACTGTGGTTCTCAAACCTTTTAGTTTCAACGACCCCTGAGAGTGTACAAATGAAACCAAATGGACCCCCATAACTCTTAGAGTGTACAAATGAAACCAAATGGACCCCCATAACTCTAAAAGTACAAATGAAACCAAATGGACCCCCATAACTCTTAGAGTGTACAAATTAAACCAAATGGACCCCCATAACTCTTAGAGTGTACAAATGAAACCAAATGGACCCTCATAACTCTTAGAGTGTACAAATGAAACCAAATGGACCCCCATAACTCTTAGAGTGTACAAATGGAACCAAATGGACCCTCATAACTCTTAGAGTGTACAAATGAAACCAAATGGACCCTCATAACTCTTAGAGTGTACAAATGAAACCAAATCGGGTCCATTTGGTTCCGGCCTCATTTGCATAAAGCTGAAGTCGGGTCATGATTATGCTAATTCAGATCCAGAGGTTTGTCGTGTCGTATCCAATCACACGCTGACTCTCCACACAGAACACTAAATGAATTCAGGGACTCGACATCCGTCAACACATTCAATATGTCTGTTTGTACAGAAATACAATCAGACGCTGTTTACTGTAATGGGATTGATTGATTGATTGATTGATTGATTGATGTACTTTATTTAGTAAGACATGAGAACAGTACATGACAGTACATAACAGTACATGGAAGTACAAATTCGCAATACAAGGTCTACTAAACTGGATAGCTCAGTTAAGCACGTAGCTTGTTTAAGATGAGATCCCCATGCACACAAATCATGTTGACATATAAGAGACAGACAGATATACACACTACTATACAGAATGTCATACAATCAGTTTACAGGTTACTGGTATGAAGGGTGAAAAATATGTACAAAAAAGAAAGAGAGGGGGGGGGGGGTTAGGTTAGGACATGGGGTAGGTTAGGACTTGGACAGGGGCCATTTTTGAATTGCAGCCTCCTGAAGGTGTATCTTTAGGGCATTTTTGAAAGTGAGTAGGGTTTTGCACTCCTTTACTCCTTTTGGTAGGGCATTCCACATTTTAGATGAATAGCATGAGAAAGAGTTCATTCCCTTTGTTGTGCCAAATCTGGGTTGAACATGGTTTGTGGAGCTGCCTCTGGTGTTATGATCATGGACTTGATTAACATTTTGGAAGTATTTTGACAAATACAGGGGGATCCCAATGTTGTGGTGTATCTTGAAGACCAGGCCCATAGCAAGTTGCTGTACTCTGTCCTCAACCCTAAGCCATCCAAGCCTAGCAAAATGATCAGGGGTTAGATGGGTTTTGTAATTGAGGCCAAGAAGTAGCCTTACAAGTTTGTTTTGGGATGTTTGGAGCCTTGTTTTTAGGGCCTTGGAGGTGTTGTGATACCATGAAGTGCATGCATAATCATAATGACCTTGTATGAGGGCCCCTATAAGAATCTTCAGAGTATTCTTACTGACTTTACGAACAAGCCTCCACATCCTCCGTGTTATTTTGTGGACCTTTTTGATCGTCTTTTCAGCGTTTTTGTCACCTGAGAGGTTTGCCTCCAAGATGGAACCCAGGTAGGTAATTTCCTCCTTTCTTGTGATAACATTTTCACCCACTTTGATCGTGAAACTCTCAGCCTTTCTAAGGTTAGGGTTGGACCCAAAGAGGATGGATTCAGTTTTACCCAGGTGTAATGAGAGTTTGTTGTCGGAGAGCCAGATGCAGATCTTGTTGAGTTCAGTGCTGAGAGTTTTCTCAACCTGCAGCCTGTCCCTGTCCGAGACCAGCAGAGCCGAGTCATCTGCGAACCACGCTGTAGTGTTATTATAACACACTCCGTCTGTTGATTATTACTACAGTGTTTTATGGATTAAAATCTCCTGCTTCTACATACATACATAATTATACGGTACATACATACATTTATACATATATATATATACACAGTAGTGGTGAGTGATCATTTCAACACATTCCATCCACGACATAGAAAGGCCATTCCTTCATTCATTCACTCATTCATCCATTCATTCATTCATTCATTCATTCATTCATTCATTCATTCAGCCGCTAAGGTAATGGCCGCTTGTTCTCTGGCGGTAAAATGAGCCTCAGTTCACAATGTGTTTTATAGCATGTAGCTACGGTGTATATGCTAAACCACGTCCTTCCTCACGCCCAGATATACTTCAAAGAGAATGCATTAAAGCAGAGAAAGGAAGGAACTGCTTTGGGGGGAATAAAAAAAACACACACACACACACACACACACACACACACACACACACACACACACACACACACACACACACACACACACACACACACACACACACACACACACACACACACACACACACACACACACACACACACACACACACACACAGTATGATCTCCTTGATGTACCTTGTAACTGATTGGCTATGCACATCCCAGGCAGAATAATCAAACGGCAGATTCAAAGAACTTGACTTTATGTGGAGCAGGAATAATGTCAGACAGAACCAGACTGGAGTTCCTAATAAAGACTAAAGCAGACGCTCTAATAATAATAACGTGTCTGCGTCTCCTCCGTGTGCGATATGTATGTACGTGAGGGTAAAAAGTTACCGGCTCTGCAGTTTGGACAACGAGAGAGCTTTGTGTGTTAAACGTTAAATCTGAGCCTCGTGATTGGCTGTGTGCACGTACCTACTGTAGCAGCCAGAGCTGAGCTGTGATTGGTCTACTTTTGTGGGGACAGAGAGCAGGGTTGCCAAACGTCGCATAAAATAAGGAATCGTCTATCGCAGTGGTTCTCAAACTTTTTCATGTCAAGGACCCCCAAATTGACAATTATTAGCCCGCGGACCCCCATTTGAAAAGATATGCCAGGGACCCCCATAAGAGAAGATTTTTACGGCTCTCTAGCAGTGATTCTCAACCATTTTAATTTCAAGGACCCCCAGTTTGACATGCATTAGGGCTACGGACCCCCATTTAACGGCATTTATACCTCTGGGACCCCAATTTATATAGTAAAACCAATGTTAGTGTAACTCTGAGAGTGTACAAATGGAACCAAATGGACCCGTTAGGGTCCATTTGGTTCCATTTGTACACTCTCAGAGTTACAGACCCATAAGGGTCCATTTGGTTCCCCACTTTTGGTTCCCCCACTTTGAGAACCAATGGTCTATCGTGTGTGTGGGGAGGAATTAATTGGCATAATGACTAAATTGGGGAGAAAAAAAAACATCATTCCTTTTATCCTCATCTATGTGTTGTGTACAAGCCCCCCATAGTGTGTGTGTCCCCCCCCCCCCCCCCCCCCCCCCCCCCCATGTGGCTGCTCCTCTCTCCTCACATCCCTCCATGCTCCTGTGTGTGTGTGTGTGTGTGTGTGTGTGTGTGTGTGCGTGTGTGTGTGGGGGAAGGGGGGGTTGACACGCCCTCTGGTTGACAGAGTTATAAAGTGCATGGTGTAATGGGGGGCCGTAACGCACTAATCTGCAGTTAGGGGGCAGTTAAAGTGATGTGTTACCACACTGTGGTAATTAACGACCTGGACAGAGGGTCTGTCTCTCTCTGTCTCTCTCACACACACACACACACACACACACACACACACACACACACACACACACACACACACACACACACACACACACACACACACACACACACACACACACACACACACACACACACACACACACACACACACACACACAATTCCTATCTGTCTCTCCTTCATGCTGCCTGGAGCCGAGAAAGAGAGAGAAGGAAAGGAGAAGTGGAGAGGAAGAAGAGGAGAACGAGGGATGGTAGAGGGAACGCAAAATAAAAATAAAAATAAAGAAAGTGAAGCCGTCAGGAGATGATCTGGTGTTTGTGTTGTTGTTGTTGTAACAACACTAATTCACACTCCATTAAAACATGGAAACATGAAAACGTTATTT
>NC_139952.1:50539450-50541974 GCF_963454915.1 Gymnoscopelus microlampas | reverse complement strand
TGAAACACAGCAGAACAACAACATGCTTAATGTAGAGCAGAGGTTCTCAAGGTGGGGCCCGGGGACCCCCAGGGGTCCTTGGGGGGGGGGCAGTTCCAGGGGGTCCCTGACACAAAACCTTTTCAGATGGGGGTCCCTGACACAAAACTTTTCAGATGGGGGTCCCTGACACAAAACTTTTCAGATGGGGGTCCAAGACACAAAACTTTTCAGATGGGGGTCCGAGGTCATATACACATCAATGTGGGGGTCCTTGAAACGAAAGAGTTTGAGAACCACTGTTGTGAACTGTGGTTCTCAAACCTTTTAGTTTCAACGACCCCTGAGAGTGTACAAATGAAACCAAATGGACCCTCATAACCCTAGAGTGTACAAATGGAACCAAATGGACCCTCATAACTCTTAGAGTGTACAAATGAAACCAAATGGACCCTCATAACCCTAGAGTGTACAAATGAAACCAAATGGACCCTCATAACTCTTAGAGTGTACAAATGAAACCAAATGGACCCTCATAACTCTTAGAGTGTAAAGAATGAAACCAAATGGACCCTCATAACCCTAGAGTGTACAAATGAAACCAAATGGACCCTCATAACTCTAAAAGTACAAATGAAACCAAATGGAACCTCATAACTCTTAGAGTGTACAAATGAAACCAAATGGCCCCCCATAACTCTTAGAGTGTAAAGAATGAAACCAAATCGGGTCCATTTGGTTCCGACCTCATTTGCATAAAGCTGAAGTCGGGTCATGATTATGCTAATTCAGATCCAGAGGTTTGTCGTGTCGTATCCAATCACACGCTGACTCTCCACACAGAACACTAAATGAATTCAGGGACTCGACATCCGTCAACACATTCAATATGTCTGTTTGTACAGAAATACAATCAGACGCTGTTTACTGTAATGGTTGAGACCACGCTGTAGTGATATTATAACACACTCCGTCTGTTGATTATTACTACAGTGTTTTATGGATTAACCCATTGAGACCTGAAGCCGATTCTACATGTCTCCTAAATCTCAACAGTTTTCTGAAAAACGTATGTTTCTGTATATCAGTGGTGTTCCATCTTTTTCATGTCAAGGACCCCCAAAATGATATGTATTTGGCCGCGGACCCCCATCAAAACATTTTGTTCCAGGGACCCCCAGAAGCAAAGATTTGAGTTAAAAATGTTCGCTTTAAAAATATATATATTCAAAGATTTGCATATATTTTCACGATATTTCTAAAATAGCAGATCTACAAGCTCGTAGCGCGGCACTCGGTGCCGCGCTACGAGCTTGTAGATCTGCTATTTTTTAATAGCCAAATTGTAAAATAATGCTTTTTAGCTCAAATCTAAAAATGACACAGTTCCAGGTCTTAATGGGTTAAAATCTCCTGCTTCTACATACATAATTATACGGTACATACATACATATATATATATATATATATATATATATATATATGTATGTATATATGTATATATATATATATATATATATATATATATATATATATATATATATATATATACACAGTAGTGGTGAGTGATCATTTCAACACATTCCATCCACGATACAGAAAGGCCATTCCTTCATTCCTTCATTCATTCATTCATTCATTCAGCCGCTAAGCTAATGGCCGCTTGTTCTCTGGCGGTAAAATGAGCCTCAGTTCACAATGTGTTTCATAGCATGTAGCTACGGTGTATATGCTAAACCACGTCCTTCCTCACACCCAGATGTACTTCAAAGAGAATGAATTAAAGCAGAGAAAGGAAGGAACTGCTTGGGGGGAATAAAACACACACACACACACACACACACACACACACACACACACACACACACACACACACACACACACACACACACACACACACACACACACACACACACACACACACACACACACACACACACACACACACACACAGTATGATCTCCTTGATGTACCTTGTAACTGATTGGCTACACACATCCCAGGCAGAATAATCAAACGGCAGATTCAAAGAACTTGACTTTATGTGGAGCAGGAATAATGTCAGACACAGAACCAGACTGGAGTTCCTAATAAAGACTAAAGCAGACGCTCTAATAATAATAATGTCTGCGTCTCCTCCGTGTGCGATATGTACAGTACGTGAGGGTAAAAAGTTACTGGCTCTGCAGTTTGGACAACGAGAGAGCTTTGTGTGTTAACGTAGTGTTCACGTCGCCCGCGTGGATCTGAGCCTCGTGATTGGCTGTGTGCACGTACCTACTGTAGCAGCCAGAGCCGAGCTGTGATTGGTCTACTTTTGTGGGGACAGAGAGCAGGGTTGCCAAACGTCGCATAAAATAAGGAATCGTCTATCGCAGTGGTTCTCAAACTTTTTCATGTCAAGGACCCCCAAATTGACAATTATTAGCCCACGGACACCCATTTGAAAAGATATGCCAGGGACCCCCATAAGAGAAGATTTTTACGGCTCTCTAGCAGTGATTCTCAACCATTTTAATTTCAAGGACCCCCCAGTTTGACATGC
>NC_139952.1:50479450-50534450 GCF_963454915.1 Gymnoscopelus microlampas | reverse complement strand
TCTCTCTCTCAGCACCTCAGCTAACCCTGGTCTCTGATAAACCCCCCCCACACCCCCCCCCTCCCCTGGAGGCGTGTGGAGACCCTCTCTGCCATCTGGATCAGAGCCATAATGTCCGCCACACTCCCGCTCGGCGCCGTTAGCCCTAACATGCTTCACGGAGAAGGTCAATAGACCTGAATGGCATTACACTCATCGACAGGCTCGTCTATCAAAGCCCCCCCCCCGACGTCCCCCCGATACACCCCCCCCCCCCCCGACAGCAGCATGACAACAATTGATTGTAGATCAATCACAACAACGGGGGCTTCGGAATCAATTACTGGATCATTTCTGCATCATTTCAGAGGCATATGGAGGAAATCAAAGAGCTCTGTGGGTCTGAAGCCTCTATATAAGCCATTCAGACCCCCGGGGGGGGAACGCATCCGTGTCATTTTAACGCGTCTTTGGGGCTATTCAAAAATAGCAGATCTACAAAGTTTGTAGATCTGCTATTTATTTATTTATTTATTTTTCATCGTGAAAATGTTTGCAAATCTTTGAATGTATGTGTTTTTTTTAAGCAAACATTTTTTTAACTCAAATCTTTGCTTCTGGTGGATTCTACAAATGTCTTCTAAATCCTAACAGTTATATTTTTTAAACTTATGTTGCTGTAATATCAGTGGTTCTCAAACTTTTTCCATGTCAAGGACCACCCAAAATGATATGTATTTGTCTGCGGACCCCCATCTAAAAATATATTTTGTTCCAGGGACCCCCAGAAGCACAGATTTGAGTTAAAAAAAAAGTATATTTATATTCAAAGATTTGCTCAAATGTTCACGATTTTCCGTCCCAAAAATAGCAGATCTACAAGCTCATAGCACGACACTCGGCTTGTAGATCTGCTATGTTTGAATAGTCAAATAAATAAAAAAAAATGACACAGATGCGTTCCCGTATTGAATGGGTTAAAATGAGCAGAGCTGTGATAGGCTGGTTCACCTAATCAGGAGAACCGGCGCCGCGCGGCTAAAAAGAAGAAAAAAAAACGCCGCTTTCATTATTTATAGGGTTCTAGTGTAGAAGTGCATGTGAGACGTACATTATTCATTACTGTACATGAATAACACACGTTTTTAAAGCCTTTCCAACGTGGACACCATGGAGGTGACCGAGGTTTGATGCTGAGCGAGCATCTATCTGACAGAGAGCTGTGACATCACTGGTAGGAGAGACGGTACGGGGCTTTTTAATGGCTCAGATGCACACGCAGGCACACGCATGCACACACACACACGCACACGCACACGCACACGCACACGCACACGCACACGCACACACACACACACACGCACACACACACGCACACACACACACACACACACACACACACACACACACACACACACACACACACACACATTATTTATGCGTACCTGTCTGACAGGCTCAGCAAAGTGTGTCACAAATAGAGATGATATTATTATCATTATTAACACATTGCCTGCCAGAGTTTTTTCAGATTTTTAGCTGTTGCCTGCCAGGGTTTTGCCATGATTTTGGTACCTGTTCGCGTAGCCACAGATTTTTTTCCTCCAGTATGATTGATCCCCAGATGGTTTCTAATCACAGATGAGATTCAGGTGTGGTTTCACAAATGTCAACGAGGTCATTTTGACCTCGTTGACATGTTTGGTTGATGTTTCAATATAGCTCAAAAGCAGTAGTTTTAAACCAAAAAACAAAGTGAATTGTTTGTCCGTTTGAATTTTAACATTGAAGTGAATGGAGCAGCAAATCTTCGAACATTTTTAGCTCCTAATCTGTTCATAATTCGACAAGGGTTGAAATTATAAAAAAATGCAAAAAAAAAAAAAAAAATTTTTTTTTGAAATTTTTTTTTTTTTTTTTCCTTTTTTCCAAAGACGTATATATACGTCATTGGCAGGCAACAGCTGATTTCTAAATGACGTATATATACGTCTTAGGCAGGCAATGTGTTAATAGATGGATGCCTGTTGCCCCTCCCCCATATACACGAATCCACGGAGCGCTGGCCTGTAGGTGGCGCCGCCACTGCTGCGGTGTCAGCCTCGGTCAGCTGCTGCTGCGCAAAAAAACAGCAGATCTACAAGCTAGTAGATCTGCTGTTTTTGAACAATCTTGAAGATTTTAGCAAATCTTTGTATACATATATATATATGTGTTTTAAAGCGAACATTTTTAACATTTTACGATCTGTACTTCTGCGGGGGTCCTTGGAACAACATGTTTTGAGATGGGGGTCCGCGGCCCAAATACATATCATTTTTGGGGGGTCCTTGACGTGGCAAAGTTGGAGCACCACTGATATAGCAACATACGTTTATTCAAAAAGCTGTTTAGTAGAACATATATTCAGAAGATTTGCACACATTTTCACGATTGTTAAAAAAAATAGCAGATCTCCAAGCAGATTTGCTTGTAGATCTGCTATTTTTGAATAGACAAAGAAATCTAAAAATACGGTAAAGATTACGGTTTGGGCACACAATGTGTTAATAAACGTTGCCATGAATTCTATATGCTTCCAGTCGCTAGTTTAAAGTCTCCTTTCAATCATCATGATATGAGTTTTGGTAAATTATGATCCCATTTATTAAAAAATTGATGATAAAGTAGGTTATATTCTAGGAGGGGCGGGATGTTTTGATTGACAAGCTACACAACCAATAGCATTCAACTATATATATTATGAACGTCAGATCTCCCAACAAAAAAAATCGAAAAGCCATTAACTCATTCAGTGCCAATGAAATAAAAAAATAATTGTGAACTGTGCCAGCAATTTTTTAATTTTCTTAAACCTTTTTCAAGTAGTCATAGAATATTTATCTCCAGTATAATGGATCCCCTGATGGGTGCTAATCACTGAGGGTTGCACTGTGTGGTTTCACAAATGTCAACGAGGTCATTGGACCTCGTTGACATTTAATTGTCTGCCTTTTGAAAATAACATTGAAAAATACATATAGTGCTCATATAGTCTATCTCTGCAGAGAGCACAAATGGGGTTCTGGTATAGTTCAGTTCAGTTGCTTCTCAACCTTTTGGATTTCAAGGACCCCCAGTTTGACACACGATTCATTTGGACCCCTTGATGGTCCCCGGACCGGGCATTGAGACGCAGTGATCTAAGGATAATTCCTTTTAAGGATAAGGATAAGGATAAGGCTAATTCCTTTTAACAGGTTGTTCATGAAAGTCCTTGCGGTCTCTTGTTTCCAATGAGAACCTGTGAGCAATTAGGGGTTAAGAGTCTTGCTCATATGCTGGCCTGGCCTGGAATCGAACCTGGGGCAACCAGGACCTCTGGCTCCCTAGGCGGGCTCACTAACCACTCAGCTATGGCCGCCCCTATCTACATGTCATATCTCGACACACGTTTCCCTGCTGCTCCAATAACATCACGTTATAAGGCGGTGTAGAGTTCAGTAAAACAACAGTTAAAAAGATACAGAAGGTGATCTGTATCTGACAGAAACTACAAAAACATCCGTTCTCTCTCGTTACCGCAGAGCCATGACACTGACAGATGAGTGGTTTTCTACTGAATACATGAATACACACAGTAATGGAAGTAAAAGTATCAACACCACAATGTAGAAATACTCTGTTATAAAGCAAAAGTCCTGTATGCAAATTTACAAACTATAATGTACTTTAAGTACCAAAGTAAAGTTATTTACCAAAGTGTGTGATAGATATATATATATATATATATATATATGTGTATATATATATATATATATATATATATATATATATATATATATATATATATACACATATATATATATATATATATATATATATATATATATATACACATATATATATATATATATATATATATCTATATATATATATGTGTATATATATATATATATATATATATATATATATATATGTGTATATATATATATATATATATATATATATATATATACTAGAGTTTCGGGGGGCTACGCCCCCCTCAACCCCAGCCGCGCACGGGGCTTTGCGTTTGTTGGTCCCTCCGTGTCCCTGTGTCTATATCCGTGTAGCTGCAGCACAGAGTGGGCAGTATAGATGGGGATTATGGCTGTTAGAGGCATGTACGCGCACGGGGCCCGCGTGGGCGTGTGTATATGGGGGTAGACAAATTGTCTAAGTAACATTTGCAAAAAGGGAAAAAAAAAAAAAATTGTAAGAAAGTGTAATGTAAAAGTTACAAAATGATGAAAAATAAGTAGAAGAAATTATATTTTGTATGTGTCGCGGACCACCAGGGGGTCCGCGGACCCCCTGGTGGTCCGCGCGGAAGTCGTGGGATGAAAATTTGGAAAAGGAAAAAAAAAAAAAAAAAAAAAAAAATATGAAGGTGGTTGCTTGTTTTTCTGAAAGCTGGCGAATGGCAGCCCTTTCTGCAAGATGGCGGCCGCCTGGTGTTGTTGTGAGTACGTGTATTTGGGGGGGGGGGGCTGTGGAGCTGTGGAGCTACATAGTTCTCCAGAAGACACACACAAACATACACCATCTACAATGGACGAACTGAGCAGCAATATAGACATTCACCACACGAACGTGCATTGTTGACAAAGTGATTGCACAGCCGCTGCAGGCATGACAACCAGGTTAGCGTTAGCGACATGGCAGCTATCACAGCGCCCTGTCCGTCGTGCTGCAACTGCCTGTGATGGCTACAGCAGTAACAGCAAGCTGTCTGCGATGCCATTGTCTGGAGACTGCTCTTAGCGTGACACGACCAATGAGAGTGAGCGCTGTAGTTGTTGCTAAGATACGGTGGCGTCTCTGCCCCATAGCTTGTAGATCTCTCACACATGATTGGCGTAGGCTGCGTTGCCAGGTCGGACTTTGTGTCTAAGCAATGGTCGGCTTATTTTTGCGCGCCTTTGGGCTCGTTTGCATTGTGCGCACGGCAGCGCTTGTTTAGCGTACGTCAGCGCGACGTGGCAACGGACGTGGCAACGTGAAAGGTGATTGGCTGGTGAAAAGAAACACCCGACGTTACACCAGAAATGGTGCCTGGAGAAAATGGTGACCAAAAAAAAAGTTTGGAAAAAAAGGAAAAAAAACCCGCAGCGGCTGCCTGCTGTTGTGGTGATGAGGTCGTGCGCACGGTAAACGGTACGAAGCTGCCTCCCCTTCCGTTTTGTCCGACATTTGGTGAGTAGAATTAATTATGTTGCGCGGTGGAAAAGGTGTAGTGAACAGTGAGATGTCCCCTACGCGAGGCGTAAATTCAGTGCGGCCGCCGTGGCGAGTCAGTAGGCGACATGTGGTCTGGCGGTGCGTTGTTTATCCGATAACAGAGCTGTGGGGTGTCACCACCGAGGGTGCGGAAGTTGCTCGCCATTTATATAGTTAGATATATATATATATATATATATATATATATATATATATATATATATATGTGTATATATATATATATATATATATATATATATATTAAAATGGCTGATCTTTAAGCTCACATTACGTAGTGATGCAACACGTTGTGAGCTTGTAGATTGGTTATTTTCAAGTAGTATAAAATAGGACTTAATTGGTTAATGTATGTTTTGTAACAATAATCAGATTCTGCAGTAAGTAACCAGTAGTTAAAGCTGTCAAATAATTGTAGAAAAAAAAATAATAAGTGCATTATTTTCCTCTTGAGATGTAGTGCAGAAGTAGAAGTATGAAGCACAGACAAAAAAGTAAATACTCAAGTGAAGTAAAAGTACCTCAAAATTGTGCCGTAACTACAGTAACTTGAGTAGATGTACTTTAGTTACTTTTTACCACCACAGACAGAGTACCTCGGAGCGCGACGTCTCACATTACACGGGAGGTCAAAGGGCGAGGTCATTACATAATGTCTCTAATTAGAGGGGTGTGATGAGGAGAAGGCCCAGCGCCTGATAAGGACATGAGATGCAACCAAACCACAGGAAAAGTGCAGCCGCAGCATGTTCACACCCCCGGCGAGGGGGGGGGGGTAAGCCCCCTTTTATATATTTAAAAAAGCACCGTTCAGAGAGACAAGCATCCTGCTCTGTTTTCATAAACTCACAGCCACCCCGAGTCTGTGGTCCTCCTGGATGAATGTTGGACCTCAGCCAGACACAACACTGTGTCTGTGTGTGTGTGTGTGTGTGTGTGTGTGTGTGTGTGTGTGTGTGTGTGTGTGTGTGTGTGTGTGTGTGTGTGTGTGTGTGTGTGTGTGTGTGTGTGTGTGTGCACATGCTTCTCGTGCACGTGCCTCTCGCCCATGTGTCTTCGTGCACGTGCCTGTACACACAGATCAATTTGCCAAAAAGAACAAATCTACAAGCTCACAACGCGTTGCAACGCAACTCGTTGATTATCGCGATAATATCGCTAATCGCAATTATGTTTGCCACAATAATGGTGACATGTGATTTTCATAAGGTCCTTATGAGTGAACTGAGAAATGAGGAGGAAACAGTAAGACATCGGTTACTGGTGGCTAGACTCAATAAATTCACACTTCAAACGACTTCACACTTCATGAGTTTGCAGGCGTAAAGGATGACTAACGCAAATGTGTTTAACCACTCGGACCCGAGTGATCCCTAATCTGAGGCACTCAAGTCACGTTGTGAGCAGTGTTGAGTCCGTCAACTAAAACTATGACGAAAAATGTTTTTTCTCTGATGAAAACTAAATAAAAACTAAATAAAAACTAAGCTATGATGACTAAAACTAAGACTAAATATATTGACAATTTCGTCAACAAATAAGAACTAGACTAAAATGTCAGGGAGGGATAGTGGAGCAGAGATCCAGTAGAACTAAGACTAGTGGAGCAGAGATCCAGTAGAACTAAGACTAGTGGAGAAGAGATCCAGTAGAACTAAGACTAGAGGAGAATAGATCCAGTAGAACTAAGACTAGCGGAGAAGAGATCCAGTAGAACTAAGACTAGAGGAGAATAGATCCAGTAGAACTAAGACTAGCGGAGAAGAGATCCAGTAGAACTAAGACTAGTGGAGAAGAGATCCAGTAGAACTAAGACTAGAGGAGAAGAGATCCAGTAGAACTAAGACTAGAGGAGAAGAGATCCAGTAGAACTCAGACTAGTGGAGAAGAGATCCAGTAGAACTAAGACTAGAGGAGAAGAGATCCAGTAGAACTAAGACTAGAGGAGAAGAGATCCAGTAGAACTAAGACTAGAGGAGAAGAGATCCAGTAGAACTAAGACTAGAGGAGAAGAGATCCAGTAGAACTAAGACTAGAGGAGAAGAGATCCAGTAGAACTAAGACTAGAGGAGAAGAGATCCAGTAGAACTAAGACTAGAGGAGAAGAGATCCAGTAGAACTAAGACTAGTGGAGAAGAGATCCAGTAGAACTAAGACTAGAGGAGAAGAGATCCAGTAGAACTAAGACTAGAGGAGAAGAGATCCAGTAGAACTAAGACTAGTGGAGAAGAGATCCAGTAGAACTAAGACTAGAGGAGAAGAGATCCAGTAGAACTAAGACTAGCGGAGAAGAGATCCAGTAGAACTAAGACTAGAGGAGAAGAGATCCAGTAGAACTAAGACTAGCGGAGAAGAGATCCAGTAGAACTAAGACTAGAGGAGAATAGATCCAGTAGAACTAAGACTAGAGGAGAATAGATCCAGTAGAACTAAGACTAGCGGAGAAGAGATCCAGTAGAACTAAGACTAGAGGAGAATAGATCCAGTAGAACTAAGACTAGCGGAGAAGAGATCCAGTAGAACTAAGACTAGAGGAGAATAGATCCAGTAGAACTAAGACTAGAGGAGAATAGATCCAGTAGAACTAAGACTAGCGGAGAAGAGATCCAGTAGAACTAAGACTAGCGGAGAAGAGATCCAGTAGAACTAAGACTAGCGGAGAAGAGATCCAGTAGAACTAAGACTAGCGGAGAAGAGATCCAGTAGAACTAAAAGACATTTTATGTTTGGTTGTGCTCGGGTGTTGCGCTCTGAAAATAGCAGATCTAGAAGCTCACAACGCGTCGCGCTAGGTATTAAAAAAGTCTAAAAAAGTCCTTAAATAGTCACTTCACTGTCATCTGGGGAAACCCTAGAGCATTGGTTCTCAAAGTGGGGTCCGGGGACCGCCAGGGGTACTTGAGGGGGTTCCAGGGGGTACCCAGCTAAATGATGGACAGGAACCAAATGGACCCTTATGGGTGTGTAACTCTGAGTGTACAAATGGAACCAAATGGACCCTAAGGGTCCATTTGGTTCCATTTGTACACTCTCAGAGTTAAATCAACATTGATTTTACAATATAAACTGGGGTCCCAGAGATATAAATGCCATTACATGGGGGTCCGTAGCCCTAATGCATGTCAAACTGGGGGTCCTTGAAATTAAAATGGTTGAGAATCACTGCTAGAGCCGTGAAAAATCTTCTCTTATGAGGGTCCCTGGCTTATCTTTTCAAATGGGGGTCCGCGGGCTAATACGTGTCAATTTGAGGGTCCCTGACATGAAAAAGTTTGAGAACCACTGCTCTATAGTAGAAACGTGTTAAAGCAACAATCAGTGACATGGTGTCGCCTCTTTAGATGGCCTGACCTTGGAGAGGCTGTTAAATGTGTTCTCTGAACAGCTTGTCCTGTTTATTCATGTTGTGTCTCTTTTTATATGAATTCTCTGCCCTTGTAAAGGTCTGTTATGTTGAATAATAATATGTGTGATTATGGTTATGCTGTCGTCTCTATACTACTGTTACTACACAGAGAGAGAGAGAGAGAGAGAGACACAGAGAGAGAGACAGAGAGAGAGAGAGAGACACAGAGAGAGAGACAGAGAGAGAGAGAGAGAGAGAGAGAGAGAGAGAGACCAGCTCTATACTACTGTTACTACACAGAGAGAGAGAGAGAGAGAGAGAGAGAGAGACACAGAGAGAGAGACAGAGAGAGAGAGAGACACACAGAGAGAGAGACAGAGAGAGAGAGAGAGAGAGAGAGAGAGAGAGAGAGAGAGAGAGAGAGACCAGCTCTATACTACTGTTACTACACAGAGAAAGAGAGAGAGAGAGAGAGAGAGAGAGAAAGAAAGAGCGAAAGAAAGAAAGAAAAAAGAAAGAAAGAAAGAGCGAAAGAGCGAAAGAAAGCAAGAAAGCAAGAAAGAAAGAAAGAAAGAAAGAAAGAAAGAAAAAGAAAGTCCAGAGAACAGAGGTCCTCTCAGGATGAGATCTGGAAGGTCAGAGGTTAACCTCCCATCAGACCTTACCTTCAGAACACAGGACGACAGATTGCGTCGTCATGACAACAGAATGCTCCGTACATCAGCACAGTGTTGTCCAGACCCTCTGGGCGACCCACACACACACACACACACACACACACACACACACACACACACACACACACACACACACACACACACACACACACACACACACACACACACACACACACACACACACACACACACACACACACACACACACACACACACACACACACAGGCTTTTATAAAGACTCAACCCACGACCTTGTGACTAAAATATAACTACAGTACGCTGGATCCATTTCTGCCTGACAGCAAGCAGTGGGTGGAAAAAGTACTCAAATTCTTTACTTAAAGGGTAAGACCACTTTTGTAGAGGTTTGGGTTGTGTAGTTACCTTGCCATGATGTAACTCCTAAGGTGGGCAAGAAATAAAAAAATATTGTTCCATTGATTAGAAACTGATAATTCAAAATATGCTCCTCATTGACTTACATTGTACACTGAAACAGCTCTCAAAGTCACTCTTTTAGCATATAAATGAACCCAAACATAGCTGATTCAGACAATATAGAACATCACCAAACCCAGTACTGTTTGTTTTTACTTCCTGTTGATTTTACTATTTGAAGATCTGGATCCGGATCCGCCGATCCAGTCCGGGTTTTCTACTTATTAAAAATGGCAAAATCAACAGGAAGCTCACATTTTTATAAAAAAAAAAACAGTACTGGGTTTGGTGAGGTTCTATATTGTCTGAATCAACTTTGTTTGCGTTCGTTTATGTGCTAAAAGAGTGACTTTGAGAGCTGCGTACAATGTAAGTCAATGAGGAGCATATTTTGAATTATCAATTTCTAATCAATGGAGCAATTATTTTTTATTTCTTGTCCACCTTTGGAGTTACATCATGGCAAGGTAACTACACAACCCAAACCTCTACCACAGTGGTCTTGCCCTTTAAGTAAAAATACCAATACTGCAATGTAGAAATACTCTGTTACAAGTGAAAGTCCAGAATTAAAAACGTACTTAAAAAGTACAAAAGTATTGGCATCAAAATGCACTTGTACTACAATATTTGAAAATAGCCGATCTACAAGCTCACAACGCGTCGCGATGCGACGCGTTGTGAGCTTGTAGATCGGCAAAAAGATTGGCTAAAGTGGTTAATGTGTGTTTCATAATATAATAATGTATATCTGCAATATAACTAGTTACTCAAGTTTTCAAATAATCGTAGTGGAGTAAAAGTACAATATTTGCCTCTGAGATGTAGTGGAGCAGAAGTAAAAGTATTGAAAATTGGAAACACTCAAGTAAAGTACAAATACCTCAAAAATGTACTTAGTTACTTTACACCACTGATAAAGACTGAGCCTGAGCGACCTTGTGACTAAATCACAACTACCGCTGGATCCATTTCCAGGAAGTGGAGAAAAAATAAAACGACGGTTGTGGACACAGACTTCTGCCTAGCAACAACCATGTGAACGCACCTCTTCCTTAGATTACGGATTATTACGTCGATCGCGTACATAAAGAGGAAAACGAGAAACACTACAACCTACAGTTCTTAAAGATGCAGTGCCATGATTTCTTTTCCGCCTAAAAAATGATGATCAGGTATTATGATTATACTAGGAGAAATAATTTTCCCCAAAAAGTTTACAGAAATGGCTAGAATTACGTTTTTATGTGGCCACACCCACCAGGTCATTATGTATGCGTGGTTGTCAGGTGGGTGGTATTCTATCTGAGTTAGCCACACCCCACAATGTTAAGTGAGTTGTGGTAGGCCGTCCCCTGTTATTGTGATGTCATCAAAACAGGGTATTTCCAACGGGCATTTTGACTCAGAGGCTTTCAGCTTTCAGGAAGAAACCAGAAGTACACAGGGAAGGCAAATGTGCACATTATAATAACACCTGGAGGTCTATTAGAGTAATGTTAACTTTGTAGACACGTGAAAACCAGAAAAGGCTCAAAACTATGGCACTGCATCTTTAATGTGTATGGAGTCATCTTCTGTACCATTCTTTATGCTTCATTTAGGATTGATTTCAGCGTGGATGTTATATGACATCTCCTGTGAATCCCTGTTCATTTATTGGACGACGATGATGATCTGGACCATTAGCATTAACATTAGCATTAGCATTAGCGTTAGCGTTAACATTAGCATTAAGATTATCATTAACGAAACAAACAAACAGAGTAATGGATAAAATACAACAGATTATCCACACACACACTATTTTAGATGTTCCCACCTATTGAAAATGTTCATGTTACGCACGCACGCACACACACACACACACACGCACACACACACACACACACACACACAATATACAATATCTGAAATAGGACCATAGTGTTGAAACTGTCTAAACATTGCTGGGGAACCCCTGGACCCCCCCTCAAGGCCTAGGACCATCAAGATGAGAACATCTTGCCGTGTGTGTCTCTCTCTCTCTCTCTCTCTCTCTCTCTCTCTCTCTCTCTCTCTCTCAAACTAAATCATCTGTGATCACGAGCCACATTTAAACTTTTTCGTGCCAAGGACCCCCACATAGACACTTATTAGCCCGCGGACCCCCATTTGAAAAGATAAGCCAGGGACCCCCATAATAGAACATTTTTTTACGGCTCTCTAGCAGTGATTTTCAACCTAATTTCAAGGACCCCCCAGTTTGACATGCATTATAGGCTACGGACCCCCATTTAATGGCGTGTATGTATCTGGGACCCCAATTCGTATTGTAAAATCAATGTTAATTCAACTCTGAGAGTGTACAAATGGAACCAAATGGACCCGTTAGGGTCCATTTGGTTCCATTTGTACACTCTCAGAGTTACAGACCCATAAGGGTCCATTTGGTCCCTGTCCATCTTTTAGCTGGGGACCCCCTGGAACCCCCTCAAGTACCCCTGGGGGTCCCCGGACCCCACTTTGAGAACCAATGCTATAGAGTACAGAAGTCCTGACGTCACTCGTTCATCTCCTGGTTCGTAAAGTAATGTCTCTATGGAGAATAACATTGGGTCATCTTAGAATCGTCTCATATAAGAATTGTGGTCCAAAAATAAACAAACTGTCTCAGTGATATTGTCAGGGAGGAGGTTCTGTATCGTTTATGATAGTCAGTCACTTATATTTGATACAGTCTGTTTCTGGAGACAATTTAACTAATTCGGCGGAAGTAACATTATGGTTTTCTCGCCGTCAGTTGATGCTTCATATCCATAAGAGTCAAACCACCGGGGTCACTTGTTTATTTGTGGAACACAGTTCTTATTTGACGCGATATTAAACACGTCTATGGGATTCAGAACGGGGGGGGGGGGGGACCGCGAACCAGGTATAGGATGTGTAAATTACGTCAGACTTCGGTGCTCTATACCAGTGGTTCTCAAACTTTTTCATGTCAAGGACCCCCAAATTGACACTTATTAGCCCGCGGACCCCCATTTGAAAAGATATGCCAAGGACCCCCATAAGTCCACATGGATTTTTACGGCTCTATAGCAGTGATTTTCAAGCATTTCAATTTCATGGACCCCCAGTTTGACAAGCATTATGCTATGGACCCCCATTTAATGGCATTTCTATCTCTTGGACCGCAATTTATATTGTAAAATCAATGTTAATTTAACTCTGAGAGTGTACAAATGGAATCCATTTGTACACTCTCTGAGTTACAGACCCATAAGGGTCCATTTGGTTCCTAACTACCATTTAGCTGGGGACCCCCTGGAACCCCCTCAAGTACCCCTGACCCCACTTTGAGAACCAACGCTCTATACTCTACCATCTATACCAAAGGGCGGGGGGGGGGGGGCATTAAGACAAGACAGAGGGGCAACGAGGGCCATAAAAATCTTAACACGGGACTTTACGTGCAACATTTCTACCTTGTGGTATTTCTACTGTAGTCTTACTCAAGTAATAGTAAATATCAGAGTACAGGCAGGATATATGCACAGAACACTCTGTTATAATGGATGTCTGTAGCGTCAGAGCATCCAGTACAGCCTCTCTGCAGCCCAACCATGGTGACTCATAATCCACATGTCCTCTTTCATTACTGTAGGGAGAGGAGAGGAGAGGAGAGCTTGGCGTTCTGCGATATGGAAATAAGAGAGAGAGCTGATCAAAGCTCTGCTCCCCCCCCCCCCCCCCCCCCCACGGATGAGCTCTCCTCATCTACAGTATCTCTCCGAGGACCCTCGTTGGTTGGTTGGTTCGCCGGCCGGCCTGCCTGCCAAGCTCTGCCGCGGCGCCAAGCGAGCTCTCCTCTCCTCTCCTCTAATGTTTGTGTCCAGAATCACTGCGCCGCGGCAGCCTACTCACGCACAAAATATACGACACAAACATTAGTACCATGTGACAGAGGGGTCGAAATTGAATGAAACCTGCTCTATATGGTAGAAATAGGTCAACAATACAAATGACGTTTTTTTTTATTTATTTATTTTTAATGAGCGGCCCCCACCAAATCTACTAATCTACCGGAACTACATTCATATTTATCAGAAACGGACCATAACTCTGACCACGGGACTCGGGCAATCAATTAATACCTTTGCAACCACTACATTAATGGTAAGTATTTCCTACAGAAAATACTCAAAAAATCTGAACTAACCCTTTAAGTGACAATTTAAGGACTTTTAATACCTCATCTAAAAAATAAAAGGAAGGAAATGAAACTAGAAACGACATTTCTTAGAAGTTTTATGTGTGCCTGCAGCTCGCTAAGTCTGTGTGCCACCTTGTGTTGGGGGGGTATAAATGAATATCGTGGGGGGGGGGGGGGGGGGGGGGGGGTAAATTGCAATTTGACCCACTTCCGGTTGGTGGGATTAACTTCCGGTCCGGTTGAGACCTGTAGCATGCTGCTAAATCAGTGGTTCTCAAACATTTTAATTTCCAGTTTCACACACATTAGGGCTACGGACCCCCATTTAATGGCATTTCTATCTCTGGGACCCCAATTTATATAGTAAAATCAATGTTGATTTCACTCTGAGAGTGTACAAATGGAACCAAATGGACCCTAACGGGTCCATTTGGTTCCATTTGTACACTCTCAGAGTTACAGACCCATAAGGGTCCATTTGGTTCCTGTCCATCATTTAGCTGGGGACCCCCTGGAACCCCCTCCAGTACCCCTGGGGGTCCCCGGACCCCACTTTGAGAACCAAAGTGCTAAATGATAAGTTGTACCTGTCCAAGACAAGATCCTAAACATCATGTATATTCTTCATTATATATATTTAAATTATTATTATTATTATTATTATTATTATTATTTTGCTTAGATTGTAGCACAATTTGCCAAACAACATTTCACTGCTTGTTCTTGAATCTCGATTCTCTAATTTGAATAAAGGACTAATATATGTTCATTATAAAATGAACGTTTTTTTTTTTAATTCCTGCTGGGTAAAAGAAATAAGATTTTTTTTGTTGTTGCAATGAGCCTTTACTATCATTTGGTACTTTATCACTTTATTCTAGAGTGATTTTGTTTTGTCAATTAATCACGTAGTTTAACCACTTTAAACACTAGTCTTAGTGAAAACAGACTTTACAGACACCAAAAAACAGTCGATCTAGAAGCTCAAAATAGCCGATCTACAAGCTCAACATAGCAGATCTACCGGCTATTTTTGGCAAATGTTCCCCCTAGAAAAGGCATGCTGGGGTTCAAGTAATGTATGTTCTGTATTAATAATCTAAATCTGTCAAATGCTTGTGGTGGAGCAAAAATATATATATATATTTTTGCCTCTGAGATGCAGTGGAGGAGAAGTGTATCCACAATGGAAATACTCAAGCAAAGAAAGTCTCAACATTCACTAAATATACTTTCAGCAGTGGGAGACAGTACCACTAGAGGTTATAAATGAGACATCTACCAGACTGGATCAGAGCTACAGACAGTACTACACTAGAGGTTATAAATGAGACATCTACCAGACTGGACTAGAGCTACAGACAGTACTACACTAGAGGTTCTAAATGAGACATCTACCAGACTGGATCAGAGCTACAGACAGTACTACACTAGAGGTTCTAAATGAGACATCTACCAGACTGGATCAGAGCTACAGACAGTACTACACTAGAGGTTATGATACATCTACCAGACAGGACCATGAGCTACAGACAGTACTAGAGGTTATAAATGAGATGAATAAATCTCCCAGACTGGACCATGAGCTACAGACAGTACTAGAGGTTATAAATGAGATGAATAAATCTCCCAGACTGGACCATGAGCTACAGACAGTGCAGACAGTGACAGTTGTGTCTAGCAGCAGGAATAGAATATCTTACCATGTCGTACCCGCATAAATATGATTTTTATTTCCAGGACCCTATCGTGTCCAGTTAAGGATTCTCCTGTTGCTGAGGTCAACTAATGGCCCATGTGGGGTTCATTTGGCGGCCATCTTGAAGTTGAGGTCCAGGTGAGAAGCGGAAAAACAATGCTGTCTCACTCCCTAAAGGCTGTCTCACTCCCTAAAGAAAAAAACAATGCTGTCTCACTCCCTAAAGAAAAAAACAATGCTGTCTCACTCCCTAAAGGCTGTCTCACTCCCTAAAGAAAAAAACAATGCTGTCTCACTCCCTAAAGGCTGTCTCACTCCCTAAAGAAAAAAACAATGCTGTCTCACTCCCTAAAGAAAAAAACAATGCTGTCTCACTCCCTAAAGAAAAAAAAAACAATGCTGTCTCACTCCCTAAAGAAAAAAACAATGCTGTCTCACTCCCTAAAGGCTGTCTCACTCCCTAAAGGCCGTCTCACTCCCTAAAGGCATATTTTGACTTTTAGGGAAAGTTTTGACCAAACGTCAACATGTGACGTGAAGGTGGGGGCAGAAAGGTCACAGAATGACTTTTGCCACAGAATGGTAAATCTTATATTCCCCAAAAGTTTTGGGGAATATAAGATTTACCATTCTGTGTAACTCGGACGGCGCTGAGTCGGGTCAAAGCAGACTTCAAAACCTCCGACGGTTTAACCGTTTTTTGGTCGGACCGTCAAAAGCGCTGAGACTTCCGCATTGCTGTAATGAGGAAGTCCCGAAAAGTCAACATGTGCCTTATTTCCCCCCCCTTCACATCACATGTTTGGTCACTACGTCACAATATGCCTTTTGGGGAGTGAGACAGTGTTGGAACAAGGCAGACATAGCCTACAGTCTTCAATAGCTCTACACATATCAAACAGGCACACGGAAGCAAAGGCCACAGACCCAAAGCCAGCAGCTGTAGCAACATTTAGCACAAGATGTACACTAGCTCATATAAAATCAATCAACCAATAAGCACCAGGCATGAATAATTCACATCTTATGTCACTGTTATTCATGTCAACGTCAAGCAACCGCTCAGACACGTTGTATAGGCTTAAGGTTGTCACTGTCGGGCAGACGCTTTGTGTCACCATAACAGTATTTAATCTTTACATAAATGAATGAATGTCCTATTTTATATGTGGTTGTATGACAGTGTCATTTCCTCTATATATACTCCTATATCTGCTGCTGTGCAACGCGTCACGTTTTATAAATATAATATAATGTCTATCTGTTCGTGGCTAGTTAACCCATTAAGACCTGAGGCCCATTCTACAAATGTCTTCTAAATCCAGTTTTCAGAAAAAAACGTGTGTTGCTCTAATATGAGTGTTGCTCTAACTATTTCATGTCAAGGACCCGCAAAATGATATGTATTTGGCCACCGACCCCCATCTCAAAATATTTTGTTCCAGGGACCCCCTGCTTTAAAATATATATATATATATATATATATATTCAAAGATTTGCACACATTTTCACGCTTTTTCAAAAGCAGATCTACAAGCTCATAGCGCGGGCGCAAAGTGACACGATATGAGCTTCACACATATATTAACGCATTGAGACCGTGAACGCATCTGTGTAATTTTTTGATTTCTTTGGCTATTTTTGAAAAATTGTGAAAAATTGTGCAAATCTCTGAATACATAATCTTTTTTAAGCGTTAGGATTTAGAAGAAAAAAAAAGGTTTTAATCGGCCTCAGGTTTTAATGGGTTAATCTGCAACTTAACGATTAGTGCCATTATCTTTACAATGTTTTCAATTGTTCTGCCATGGATGGATGGATGGGGCGGAGGGGGGGGGTAGTACCGTTCTTTGATCAATCTTATCTCCATGTAGATGTAGGGGGGCCTGGGGGGCCGCAGACACGTGGCATGTCGCTGCTCCACCCCCCGTCGCTGATTGTATACCGTCTCTAACGGACAGAAACCTTGTATCTCCATATTTCATATTTTTGTAAATGAATGCCATACTTCATCACACAAGAGTGTCACATAAAAAGTTGAGAAAATAGCCGATCTACAAGCTCTATAAAATGTTTAAAAAAATAATAATAGAATGTATTTTTTTTTTAACTTTTTTTACTTTAGATTTTTGTTGAGTCAATCCCTTTCAAGATGTTTTATATGTCTATAGGGTGAATTTCCCAAAGTGGAAAAGAAAAGGGTACGAGGGGAATGCCTTGTTTTGTTTTAATGTTAATGTTTACATAAACCAGGGGTCTTCAACGTTTTCAGGCGAAAGACCCCCTAGCTGAGAGAGAGATGAAGCAGGGACCCCCTTACTCTATATTGTATAAAATTGTGTTTCAGATTAAAGTTTTTTTTTACTTAGTCCGCTACTTTTTCCCTCTACACCCATAGCTTCTTTGCCAAAAAATAGCAGATCTACAAGCTCTCAACACCTCGTTGAGAGCTTGTAGATCTGCTATTTTCGGCTAAAGTTCCCCTCAGAAAAGGAATTCTAGGGTTCAAGCGGTTAATGTAAAAAAAAACTAAATCATATCGCACAAAGATTTGGCGGACCCCCTGTAGTAGCTCTGAGGACCCCCTAGAGGGGTCCCGGACCCCCTGTTGAAGACCCCCTGACATAAACCAAACGCTGTGAGCTTGTGTTCATGTTTGTATGTTCGTCTGTTCGTATGGAAACAAAGAAAAGAAGCATGATGATATGTACCGTATATATATATATATTCCCTCTGTGAACACCCTGTTCTCTATATACTGAATACAAAGTTTTTTTTTGGACACATATATAACGTTATTACGGCGACAGAAAGCATGTGAGAGAGAAGGTGGAATGAAGAGAAAGAGAAACATCGCTCCATCCATCTTCCTCTCTCCTTCCCGCCGTCATCCAGGCATGGCGAATCGAGCGCCGCCGAGCGCCGTGCTCCTCGATTGTCATTCTTTAGCGGGCCATCGTGGGGGGGAGAGAGAGAGAGAGAGAGAGAGAGAGAGAGAGAGAGAGAGAGAGAGAGAGAGAGAGAGAGAGAGGGGAGGAAATGAGGCGAGGGGTGGGGGCGCGTCAAGGCTAGAAAATTTGTGTCATCTGCCAAAACTCTGTTCTGGTGCGATACCCCCCGTTTACCAAACTTGGCTGGAATCAATCGATTTGGCCCCCGTTTTCTATCTGCAGCTCAGCAGGGGGGCGGGGGGGCGAGGGGGGGCAGGGAGGGGGAGGAGGAGAGAGGGAATATGAAATGAAAGGAAGGAAAGCATTGTCTCTCTTATTGTAGAAAACATGGAACTGTAACCTATACTATACTGTACTTTAGTAACCTATACTAACTATAACTACTAGACCATACCCGGTCGACGCATCCGTTGGGGGGATATGCGCACATGATCTGGCAACCCGGGAGGCGACATTGTTTGACACATAAACGCTAATAAGAAGCTGAGATTTGATGAAATTGAAAAACGGGCTTCACAGTTAAGTTCAGATGGTAATGGTCAATGGCTGTGTGCAAAATCAGAGCAATTGGTCCAGCCACTGAGGAGAACCGGGTAGCTTCACTCACTCACCACGGTTACTAGAATTATAGTAGAATAACTATAACTATATATAGTACCTATAGTTACAGTTCCATGTTTTCTACAATAAAAGAGACAATGCAGATACTGTTTTCACCGGAAGACGGAAGCGTTTCAAAAAGCGTTCTTTTAATTGTTTTATACTATATCTGTGGATTGTTTCTCTTAGCCAGAGTGGAGCTTTAGTTACCGTGAGCTGTGCTTTCTTTTTCTGTTGTTTTTCCATCTTTCCTTTTTGTTATTAGCGCGGTAGTTCCTGGCCAAACAGGAAACCGGTGCGGTAGTTCCTGGCCAAACAGGAAACCGGTGCGGTAGTTCCTGGCCAAACAGGAAACCGGTGCATTTCCGTTTCCGTTTTCCGGGCGGCTGACCACATTTTGGCGGGGAAGGCTCACAGAGCCACCGTTTCAATAGAAATTCATAATTTATCATATATATTTAATTTAGAATTTCAATAGAAATTCACAATTTGAATAGAAATTATAATAGAAAAGGCTTTCGGGGGAAATTCATGGAGTGGGTGTTGTGAAATATTTGCCACTCACAAAAGATATACAATTTAACTTTAGTTTTGTTGAAAAAGTTACCTAGTATTACTTTAACAATGGCTCCGGACCCATTTTTATGGGTCGCGAGTAAATATCCCTTTTTTTAATCCGTTTATATTAATCATTACTTCAAGATGCAGGTGAAAATAGCAGTTTGTGAACTTGTAGATCTGCTATTTTCACTTGTTTAGGTCCGGGCAGAGAGACATTTAATTTCCCTTTTGGGTCTTGAGATGAAAAGTAAAAACATATTGACTGTTCTGTAGAGTCACATAATGACCAAACAGAACCTTTACTATTCCACTGCAGTCCATGCTCCATACGCTATGAAGAGGTGAGGAGCAGCAGCACTCAATCTAAAGCTCAAACACATCAAACACAGCCAGATGAGGACACGCACACACACACACACACACACACACACACACGCACGCGCACACACGCACGCACACACACGCACGCCGTCGCCCACACACACACGCGCGCACGCGCACACAGACACACACACACACACACACACACACACACGCGTGCGCGCACGCACGCACACGCACACACAGGTTCTGCCAAGTTAGTGCACATAGCCGTATACACTTTAAAACTGCTGACTACAGTCATGTATGTTTTTTTATATGAAGTCATAAGATGTGGAGACAGAAATGTCATGAGAGAGAGAGAGAGAGAGAGAGAGAGAGAGAGAGAGAGAGAGAGTTGACGTATATTCAATAGGATGTTATGATAACATAATCTAATACCATGTGGGTTTCATCATATTCATTATGAGGAGTGGTCTGTGTGCTCTGGACAAATCAATGGGCATGAATAGAGCAAGGTTTTAATAGTTTTGGATTTTTCATCTTTGTTTAGTTTTAGTTATTTTTGAATATTTTTTTGTTCGTTTTAATTAGTTTTTAGAGCGGATTTGCAAGTTTGTATTAGTTTTTATCTTCAAAAATTCTATTAGTTTTATTTTGTTTTAATTAGTTCTAAATGTTCCCAATAATTATTTTGGGGGTCCCCAGTTCAAATATGATTATTTTTTGGGGGGGGGGAGTCGCAGCCTGAAACGTTTGGAAACCGTTGCATTAGACCACGAAACCCCATTTGATACCTTTTTTAAATCTCTGGGACCTTAATCTACACTGCAAAATCCTCAGTGTATTTTTAAAGGTAGGGTAAGTGATTTTCTTTGGTTAAAATAAGTTCTATATTGTGATAGTACTCATTGCTATAGAGTGTTTGTTCAGTAAAAGGAGTCTCCTTGTCTCTCCACCTCTTTATTAAACAGAAAATACATTTTCGTTTCAGTTTCAGTTTCATTTCCAATTTTATCCAATCAGGACAGAGAACTCAATCAGGATATAGAAGTGGGGTCCGGGGACCCCCAGGGGTACTTGAGGGGGTTCCAGGGGGTCCCCAGCTAAATGATGGATAGGAACCAAATGGACCTTTATGGGTCTGTAACTCTGAGAGTGTACAAATGGAACCAAATGGACCCTGACGGGTCCATTTGGTTCCATTTGTACACTCTCAGAGTTAAATTGACATAGATTTTACAATATAAATTGCGGTCCAAGTGATAGAAATGCCATTAAATGGGGGTCTGTAGCCCTAATGCATGTCAAACTGGTGATCCTTTAAATTAAAATGGTTGAGAATCACTGCTAGAGCCGTAAAAAAAAAATCTTCTCTTATGGGGGTCCCTGTTATATCTTTTGAAATGGGGGTCCGCGGGCTAGTAAGTGTCAATTTGGGGGTCCTTGACATTAAAAAGTTTGAGAACCACTGGATTAAACAAGTGAAATTGGAAGTGATGACACTAAGAAATGAGCAGACAAAATTGGAACTGGAACACTATATAAATTAAGCTTAAAAATGGGTACTTTCTCCTGATTGGCTGAGATTTTGACACCTACCGAAAAATGTATTTTCTGTTTATTAAAGAGCTGGAGAGACGGGGAGACTCCTGTTACTGAACAAACACTCTATAGCAATGATTACTATCAGAATATAGTATTTAAACCTTTTAACAAAATACTTTTTGTTTTAACCAAAAAATATCACTTACCCTACCTTTAACTCAAAACAAGATATGGTGCGTTATGTTTGTTATCAACGTGCGACCCCACCATCACCTTCCTGTGACCTGGCTTGGGGCCCCCGACCCATAGTTTGAGAAGGAGAAGAAGAACTTCATGTTTTATTCATTACTTCATAAAGTATCCAAGGTCACTGAAATGTTACTGAACGTACACATGAATAATTAAGTCAATATTGGCTAAACATCACTTAGACGTTGGGTATAATTATGACATGTTTGACATGTTTGATTCATTGCGTATTACATGTCAATCAATCCTCTGTCCGCCAGGGACTACTTTCAGCCAGACTTTTCAAATCAATCCACACGTTAAAATGCATTAAAAACACCACAGAACAGAAAGTAACGCAGAGTGATGTTTTGGGTTTGTTAACCGTACGCAAACCTTATGTCTGTAAAGACTTTAGACTTAACAGACTTAGACTGGTGCACGCACACGCACGCACGCACGCACGCACGCACGCACGCACGCACGCACGCACGCACGCACGCACGCACGCACGCGCGCACGCAGTCATTATTATTTTGACGTTAAAGTTATACTAGGTAACTTTTTCCAAAAAATAAAGTTAAATTGTATATCTTTTGTGAGTGGCAAATGTTTCATAACGCTCACTGCATGAATTTCACCCCCGAAAGCCTTTTATAAATATATTTTCTCTTGAAAGTGGACGTGTTTCCCGCAAAAAATTACGTCATCCGGCCGGAAACGGGAACGGAAATGCACCGGTTTCCTGTTTGGCCAGGAACTACCGCACCGGTTTCCTGTTTGGCCAGGAACTACCACACCGGTTTCCTGTTTGACCAGGAACTACCGCGCGAATAACAACAAAGGAATCTCACGCTGTTTTTAAGACATTATAGGATTTGAAGATGGAAAAACAACAGAAAAAGAAAACACAGCTCACGGTAACTAAAGCTCCACTGGCTAAGAGAAACGATCCACAGATAGTATAAAACAATTAAAAGAACGCTTAAACGCTTCCGTCTTCCGGTGAAAACAAATGGAATTCTGGGTAATGCAGGACAACGCTATATCATGCAGCAGATGTTGCTAAAAATCGTTATTTGTGGACCTGCCTTGTATTACTTTAAACAATAAAGGGAAATGAATGGAAACGGTGTCTTGCTGGAAGTCAAAAACAAACAGCGATATGCTTTAGGAAAATGCTCTGCATGTATAAAGTCAACTATATAGTGACACATAATCAATAACATAAACATGCAAGAACTCTAGTATTGGTCCTTTAATCACTTGAACCCGACTATACTGTATACTTCATTGACCGAGGTTCCCCAGGGGTCTGTACTTGGCCCCCTCGTTTTTGCCCTCTGCAACAACTCTCTTTGGTAAAAAATAATAGCCGATCTACAAGCTTCCAATGTCACTTGTTTATCCCGTATCCCTCTGTGTGAGTGCCCTTTCCTGATTGGATAAAATTGGTATCCTGAACTGAAAATGTATTTTCTGTAGAGTTTACCAAAGAGCAGGAGAGACAGGGAGACAAACACAGAATATAGAGCTATTTAACCCATTAAGACCGGGAACGCATCTGTGTGAAATTGTTTTGATTTCTTCGGCTATTCAAAAATAGATGTAAATATAGATCAAATAGATCTGCAAGCTCATATCTGCTATTTTTGGAAAAATCGTGAAACTTTGTGCAAATCTTTGAATATATATATACATTTTGAATTCAAATATTTTCTTCTGGGAGTCCCTGGAACAATATATTTTGAGATGGGGGTCCACGGACAAATACATATAATTTTGCGGGTCCTTGACATGAAAAATATTGGAGAACCACTGATATAGAAACATACGTTTATTTATTTATTTTTTACTGTTAAAGAAGACATTTGTAGAATCCACCCAGAAGCAAAGATTTGATTTACAAATGTTCGCTTTGAAAAATATATACATTCAAAGATTTGCACACATTTTCACGATTATTTTTAAAGAAATAGCAGATCTACAAGCTCGAGCTTGTAGATCTGCTATTTCTGAATAGCCAAAGAAATGTAAAAATGACACACGGATGCGTTCCTGGTTTGAATGTGTTAACAACAGTTATTCTAACAAAAGCATATCATTCACACTTTTTCTATGCACTGTTCTGATTGGACGGTTGGAGAAGGCTTCATACGCATCCAGAATAAAGCACAAATGACTCATAATGACTCGTGTCATCATCTCTCGTTAAGAAGCCATACATACAGTAACGACAATCATTCCATTTCCCCATCATCATCATCATCATCATCATCATCATTCCATCCTGGTGGTAATGGATGCTCTTTTTTTCTGCCCTCGACCCTTTCTGTCTGGAATAACATCCAGAACAATGGCAGCCATTGTTGTGACTCTGGGTGTGTGTGTGTGTGTGTGTGTGTGTGGGGGGGTGTGGGGGGGTGTGGGGGGGTTAGCGGGCGGCTGACGATTGTCTACGTGTTGATGGTTTTAGAACGGCTTCAGGGACCCAACATGACGGATTTATAAAACCGGGTCAGAGCGGAGGAAAAAGGAAAGACACAAAACAAAGCGCTGTGAACTTCCCCCTCGGTGAGGAAGAAGCCGTGAACCCTTCAGAGTGTGGGCGAGGTGGGGGGGGGGGCGAGGAGGGGGGGGGGGCTCGCTGCGTATCGACTGGTCTGTCGAACCGCAAACTGTTACTCAGACATTCCTACGGTCAGGGTTCTGCTCAGCAGTGGTGGAAAAAAAGTACCCAAATGTTTTACTTTAAGTAAAAGTATCAATACTGCAATGTAGAAGTATACTCTGTTCTCAAGTAAAAGTCCTGAATTCAAAATTTACTTTAGTACAAAAGTATTGGTATCAAAATGTACTTAAAGCACCAAAAGTAAAAGTACAAAAATGTTTGAAAATAGCAGATCTACAAGCTCACAACGCGTCGCGATGCGACGCGTTGTGAGCTTGTAGATCTGCTATTTTCAAATAGCCTAGGTATAAAATAAAATAGGGCTGAAGTGGTTAATGTATGTTTTATAATGTAATCATTTATATCTGCAACGAGTAACGAGTAACTAAAGTTTTCAAATAATTGCAGTGGAGTAAAAGTACAATCTTTGCCTCTGAGATGTAGTGGAGTATAAGTAAAGTACAAATACCTCAGAATTGTACTTAGGTACGGTACTTGAGTAAATGTACTTAGTTACTTTCCACCGCTGCTGCTGCTCAGACATTGGTGGGGTCAGGGTTGTGCTCAGATGTCTTCATGTCTTCAGAGACATGGAGACAGACACCTACAGGTCAACATGGACAGACAGGTATAGACAGACACCTACAGGTCAACATGGACAGACAGGTATAGACAGACACATGTATTATTAACGCCTGTTGGCCGTAGAGCATTATATATCGATATGATATAAATATAAATAAATGTTTTAAATGTGAGACTATAGATATGGTCTGGATATCATAATATGGTGGACATGACATAAGTGTGGTTCTTATTGAGAGGTTTATCACCAGAATGTTTTAATACTAATACAATAAACACATGAGAAAATTGGGTCATTATTTAAAATGACAGAAAGTGTGTTACAGTATATGCTTTACAGGTACTGTATATATATATTGTCGGTATACGTAACAAGTATTGTGACAGGCTTAGGTACAACTGTACTTGCTTTTTTTCCCCCCGTCTACACACCAAAACTCCTCTCTAAAAAGAGCTTGTATAGATCAGCTATTTTTGGCAAATGAATCAAGTGGTTAAAGAGGTTGAGAATCACAGATTTCAAAGACCAGTGACCAGTGTTGAGGACAGCATACATCACTGCATATCCCACCAGACAGAATATTATGAAACTGACCTAATTCCTGCAACTTTGCTGCAGGCAGCAATGTGACGCTTTGTACTTCTCCTTTAAGGCCTAAATAATTGATTCAACCCACAACGCTTTGACGGTAAAGCTTTCAGAAGCACAAAATGCTTTTGCTTCTGATACGCAACGCTTTGTCACTGTGACTTAGAGAGGATTAATATTATGTACAAACTCTAACTCACCAGAGTCTCTCCTTCAGATCCATGTTTAATCCTTTCAAATGCATCGTTTTTTTTTTCATCATTCATTTTGTTGTTATTTATTATTTATTTGCGTTCATTATCCTCGTTTTTTTTATGAAGACGTGTGAAACAAAAAGAACTGTGTTTTCAGTTTGGTTTGATAACAAACAGACAAACAAAACAAAGCAATATACCATTACATTATTATTATTAATATTTGTATTATTATAGTATGGCAGTGGTTTTCAACCTTTTTCATGCCAAGGACCCCTAAATTGATATACATTTGGCCGCGGACCCCCATTTGAAATGTTTTGTGCCAGGGACCCCCAGAAGCAAAGATATCAGTTAATTTTCGCTTTAAAAAACATAAATATTCAAAGCTATGCACACTTTGCACTCGGTGCCGCGCTATGAGCTTGTAGATCTGCTATTTTTGAATAGCCAAAGCTAAGTGGTTAAAAGTGATTGTGACGCTATGTTAACTAATTTCGCTGGGGGACCCCCTGGTACTCCCTCAAGGACCACCGGTGGTCCCCGGACCACTGGTTGAAAACCACTGTAGTATGGCATCAAGTGTGCAGCTCCAAAAGTACAGTTTTTACAGTGAACTTTGGATGCAATACGCACACGTGCACGCGCACACACACACACACACACACACACACACACACACACACACACACACACCCACCCCACCTGGCACACAAACACTCTGACTCTGCAGGCAGACATGTTGTGTATAATTGTACAAATCCGGCTGCAATCCGGCTCCCAAAACCCCCCCCGCCCACAACAAACCCCCTGTCTCACACACACATACACACACACACACACACACACACACACACACACACACACACACACACACACACACACACACACACACACAGTCACACACACAGAGTACGGCTGATACACAATGCCCCCCCCTCCCCCCATTCTTTTTTACACCTCTCTCAAAATGTTCCCCCTGCAGCTCCGGACCCCCGGGGGTCCTGATAAAACATTCAGAGCAGGATCCTGACGGGGGGGCGTGGGGGGGGGGGGCACCGGGCCTGGTCCTGTGATAAGAGCCCACTCCCTCTAATTAAAGCCAAGTAGAGCCAGGATACTGCAGCCTGGAGAGATGCACCCAGAGAAACAGACAGGCAGGCAGACAGACAGACAGACAGACAAACAGACAGGCAGGCAGGCAGACAGACAGACAGACAGGCAGGCAGGCAGACAGACAGACAGACAGACAGACAGACAGGCAGGCAGGCAGACAGACAGACAGACAGACAGACAGACAGACAGGCAGGCAGGCAGGCAGGCAGACAGACAGACAGACAGACAGACAGACAGACAGACAGACAGACAGACAGACAGACAGGCAGGCAGGCAGGCAGGCAGACAGGCAGGCAGGCAGGCAGGCAGGCAGACAGACAGACAGACAGGCAGGCAGGCAGACAGACAGACAGACAGACAGACAGACAGACAGACAGACAGACAGACAGACAGGCAGGCAGGCAGGCAGGCAGGCAGGCAGGCAGGCAGGCAGGCAGGCAGACAGACAGACAGACAGACAGACAGACAGACAGACAGACAGGCAGACAGACAGACAGACAGGCAGGCAGGCAGACAGACAGACAGACAGACAGACAGACAGACAGACAGACAGACAGACAGACAGACAGACAGACAGACAGGCAGGCAGGCAGGCAGGCAGGCAGACAGACAGGCAGGCAGGCAGGCAGGCAGGCAGACAGACAGACAGACAGGCAGGCAGACAGACAGGCAGAAAGTGCTGGGGATGCAAGGCTTTGAGGAAGCCTGTGAAATATTAAGGCTTCGTTGACAGGAGGAGCTCAGGTGAGATTGTGCTGTCAGCCTCCTGCTCTCCAAATACCTCCCCCCTGCTCCTCTCCCTCTCTCGCCCTCTCTCCCCCTCTCTCTCTTTCTCCCTCTCTCCCCTCTCTCTCTCTCTCTCTCTCTCTCTCTCTCTCTCTCTCTCTCTCTCTCTCTCTCATAAATGACATGAACTCAACGGTTAACAGGCTCAATGCTGATGGAATTACAACCAATCACAATGAAGTGCTACAAAGTTAGCAGGTAAGCATCCGTCTACTAGGACAGTGGTTCTCAAAGTGGGGTCCAGGGACTCCCAGGGGTACGTGAGGGGGTTCCAGGGGGTCCCCAGCTAAATTATGGATAGGAACCAAATGGACCCTTATGGGTCTGTAACTCTGAGTGTACAAATGGAACCAAATGGACCCATACACTCTCAGAGTTAAATAAAAAAGGGACCCCAATATGAATTGGGGTCCCAGAGATAGAAATGCCATTAAATGGGGGTCCGCAGCCTAATGCATGTCAAACTGGGGGTCCTTGACATTAAAATGGTTGAAAATCACTGCTAGAGCTGTCGAAAATAATCTTCTCTTATGGGGGTTCCTGGCATATCTTTTCAAATGGGGGTCCACGGGCTAGTAAGTGCCAATTTGGGGGTCCTTGACATGAAAAAGTTTGAGAACCACTGTACTAGGATAGCAGGTAAACATCAACCTAGCATCTGTCTACTAGGATTAGGATAGCAGGTAAACATAAACCTAGCATCCGTCTGAACAACACAACATGCAAAAAGCATTCTTAGCATTTCACACAGACATCTTCAAGGGATTATACAGAATCAAATATAAATATGGAAGGCATGCTTAATGCTCCGGGGCTTTTCCTCAGCTAATGTGGTGTTTGTTTGTTATTATTGTCTTTTAGTCAGTAAAACGTGTTGTTATTTAAGTTATTCAGCAGCAGGAGGAGGAATGTTGTTTAGATAAAAGACAGGCTGTGTTCACCAACACAGCGGTGGGAAGTACATTTACTCAAAGTACTTACTTCAGTACAATTTCAAAGCACTTTGTACAAAGTCCATTTTTTTAATACTTCTACTCCACTTCATCTCAGAGGACAATATTGTACTTCAACTATGTCAATGCCAATATCTTTGTACTTTTTACTCAAGTGAAATTGTGAATACAGGTCTTTTACTTCTAACAGAGTAAAAACTGAGTACTTCTTCCATGCAACCAAAAAGCCACCAATGTGGCTTTTTGTGTGTGTGTGTGTGTGTGTGTGTGTGTGTGTGTGTGTGTGTGTGTGTGTGTGTGTGTGTGTGTGTGTGTGTGTGTGTGTGTGTGTGTGTGTGTGTGTGTGTGTGTGTGTGTGTGTGTGTTATTATTATTGTTTGATAGTTTCCTTTGTTTTGTTGTTGTTTTTTTTACCAGCATGTCCTCGATATGTTAAGAGAGAAGCTGAAATGAGCCTATACTCTGTACAGCAGAGTAGAGTAGAGTAGAGTATGAACTTCACGTTACCTCTCCTAGCATGCTGAACTTCACGTTACCCCCTCCCCTCCCCCTCCCCCACCAGGAGGGTCTTATAAGATCTTAATATTATTCATCCACCTGGTAATGTGCATTACATTGTATTTTGTGGTAATTATTTGCATTCAACAGACTGTGTTTCTCGTTTTGGGAAAAGTAATGACCTAATTAATGTCTGTCTCTCTATCGCTCTCTGAACACACACACACACAAGTACAGTATGTGTACATGAGTACGCACACGCACACACACACACACACACACACACACACACACACACACACACACACACACACACAAAATCCTCTCCCCTCCCTCTCTCTCTCTCTCTCTCTCTGCACGGTGTGGGTGTCTCTCTACCCTGACCTGTATTTCACTGCTCTCCCAGGCCCGTATGAACAGTAACTTGAGTCCACAGTGTGTTTAAAGGAGAGTTAAATGCCTTCTAACAACATGCTTTAATCTGTGAGGAATGCAGGAGATTGTTTCCACATGTGAGAGAGAGAGAGAGAGAGGAACAGAGGTGGACAGGAAATATTAAGTACATTTACTCACAGTACTGTACATTTACTTAAGTACAAACATGTTTAGTGTCTGTGCGGGCATCGCTCTCAACGCACATTGAACAGGATATCAGACATGTCTAACATTACAGTAGAACAGGGGTCTTCAACGTTTTCAGGCCAGCAGGGACCCCCTAGCTGAGAGAGAGATGAAGCAGGGACCCCCCTCTATATAATGTTTTTTTTTTTTTAAATTAGGTCTGCTCTTTTTTTCCTCTACACCTATATACCTCTTTGCCAAAAATAGCAGATCTACAAGCTCACAACGCCTCGCAGCGCGAGGCGTTGTGAGCTTGTAGATCTGCTATTTTTGGCTAAAGTTTTCCTCAGAAAAGGGATGCTAGGGTTCAAGTGGTTAATGTAAAAAAATCCTATCGCACAAAGATTTGGTGGACCCCCTGTAGTAACTCTGAGGACCCCCTAGGGGTCCTGGACCCCCTGTTGAAGACCCCTGCTGTAGAACAATGGGATCGTGATGATTGAAAGCAGACTTTAAACGACTGGCAGCATAAAGTATGTATGACAATGTTTACTACGGTAACAAAATCAAGTGTAGAGTCCAGGTCAAACACCTATTGCATTTAAAAGGATCCCTGGTTAATAAGCCTTAAAGGTAGGGTAAGTGATTTTCTTTGGTTAAAATAAGTGTTAAATAGCTCTATATTGTGATAGTACTCACTGCTATAGAGTGTTTGTTCAGTAAAAGGAGTCTCCTTGTCTCTCCACCTCTTTATTAAACAGAAAATGCTTTTTCGTTTCAGTTTCAGTTTCATTTCCAATTTTATCCAATCAGGATAGAGAACTCAATCAGCATAGAAATTAGATTAAACAAGTGAAATTGGAAGTGATGACACTAAGAAATGAGCAGACAAAATTGGAACTGGAACACTATAAAAATGGGTACTTTCTCCTGATTGGCTGAGATTTTGACACCTACCAGAACATTTATTTTCTGTTTATTAAAGAGCTGGTGAGACGGGGAGACTCCTGTTACTGAACAAACACTCTATAGCAATGATTACTATCAGAATATAGTGCTTTAACCTTTTAACAAAATACGTTTTGTTTTAACCAAAAAATATCACTTACCCTACCTACCTTTAATACATTATAATTGTACACTATAACAAAAATGTGTATAAAATTACAAAAACATTGCAGAGTTGAGCACGGCAACTCGCTGGCTTTAGCTCGCTCAGTGGTGCCTCAAGTGGCTCCAGTTGGCTTGAGACTATGCTCCTCCCACATGGTCCAAAACATAACAAAGTCAATGGAGGAGATACGAGGCGGCTACGCACCACTTTACAGGCTTTCTACTCATCTATGTACGGAATGTTAATCTGTGCTGTTTCACTGTGTTGTGTGAGAGTGGGATTGAGACAGACAGACAGACAGACAGACAGACAGACAGACAGACAGACAGATAGATAGATCCTCACTAAGACAACAGACAGACAGACAGACAGACAGACAGACAGACAGACAGATAGATAGATCCTCACTAAGACAACAGACAGATTGTTTTCTAAGTATTTCCAGGTGCTGCTGATGCCACAGAACGTGTGAATCAGCCGTTATTTGTCGGGGAAGATGATTTGTGCTCCATTCATTGAAACGAGCGTTCCGGCCTGCGGTTTGCACAGGGAGAGACATGGAGACATGGGGCGTACAGCTGATGGATGGCACCCAGGGGTGCCAGCAGCTCCGCTCAGCCCCAGATTAGTCAATATGAGGGCTGCTGTCAAAGCCGGTCGATAGCGGGGCGGAGAGCCTTGCTCTGTAATTGATAAATCTCACATATTTCACTCCAAATGTCACACATGGATTTTTTTCTTCCACCTCACACTCAATTCTCTCATTTACCATGTGAATAAATAAATAACACATTATTATAGCCGGTCATCAAATTAACATATATAATGTTAGACCCTGTATGTTATCAGCCCCCCCACCCCCCCCTGCAAAAAAAGTGGCTTTGTTGCATCATTTAGGACGATTAAAGGTTCATTTTATACAGGCTGTGCACGCATGTGCAGTCGTGCAAACGCACACACGCACACACACACACACACACGCACGCACGCACGCACGCACACACACAAACACACACACACACACACACACGCGCACACGCGAACGCACGCACGCACGCACGCACGCACGCACGCACGCACGCACGCACGCACGCACGCACGCACGCACGCACGCACACACACAAACACACACACACACGCGCACACGCGAACGCACGCACGCACGCACACACGCACGCACGCACGCACGCACGCACGCACACACACACGCACACACACAAACACGCACACACACACACACACACACACACACACACACACACACACACACACACACACACGGTAAGCCCTATACTTAGCGTCCTATACTGAATAGCAAAAAAACACACCAACATCTCAACTGAGCTGCTTTGTCTATTAAAGGGGCTACACCATGAATTTAAAAATTAATAATAATATTTAATATCATATTGTTTATGTCCCTCAAACGTTTTTCAAAAGGTTTGAGCCTAAATCAGGCCTCAGATATATATATATATATATATATATATATATATATATATATATATATATATATATACTCATTCCAACTAACTTCTCACTTTCACCAGCAATACCACATTGTCCTGTTTGGCACGGGGCGCTATTGAACCAGTTTGTATGCATGTTATCTCCTGGTTCTGTGTGGAAAAAGTAAAAAATAAATACGATTTTTTTTTTCTTAATAAAAAAAAAAAAAAACACTTTTTTTTTCTTTTTTTTTAGAACTGAAAAACGGGAGGAATTGTTCCCAGACGTGACGTAGGGTGGGGGAACAAATCTGACGGACTGTTTTCAGACCAATTTACATAAAAACCACAGATAGCCTATGAAAGCCTGCATGCTCGAAGTCGGGTATTTGTTGGTACAGAAGAGAGGTGGGGGAGACCAAAAACACACAAAAATGAAGAAAAAGTTAACATTCATGGTGTAGACCCTTTAAGGCCTTTGCAGACAGGGTGCGATTTTCCGCACGGAAAAAACGGACAATTTATTTTTTTAAATGAACACATGGTTCTCCATGACCTCATGCACACCCCGTGTGGCGATGCCATGCTGCGATGCGGGGTTTTTTTTTCAATCGAACCCAGTTTGATTTGTGCGTTTTTTCGCATGCAGTAAAAACTGATTGACTAATCACACCCTGTGTGCAAATAAAAGGCCTTTAGCCCGGCAGCTCTGTAGCAAACTACTGGAGGGGTAATAACAGAGTACTGCTCCTACAGGGGCAGTTAGATGTTTACTCTGTGAACTGGATGTTTGCCGGTTCAATATTTCAGACTGGATACCATTTCCAGTCAGTTTTAAAGGCACAGAATGACCTACAAAGTCTGTCCCCGAGGACACATCCATACAGTTAAACTGTTAGGACTGGATAAAGTGTCAATAAAGCACAATAAACTGTTATCAGTGGACAAAGTGATAATAAAACACGATATACTCCTAACGCAGTGTGGAGGACACACTGGTGTCCAGCCTTGTCTTAGGATGCTGTGGAAACCACACACTGTTATTGTAATATACACAGTATAAAATGATACTGGCATTTATACTTTTCACATATATATATATTTTTTAAATAGCAAAAATAGTCGATCTACAAGCTCACAACACGTTGCATTGCAACGTGTTGTGAGCTTGTAAATTAGCTATTTTCGCAATGAATACAGGTGTGCCTTGGGCATGAACGTCTTTTTAACACATTTACTGCCAATCCCGAGATATTTCGGGACATTAAATCCACCCGTTACCCGCTGATACCGAGATATCTCAGGATCGTCTTTTTATGTGGTTTGATAAAGAAAAAAAAAAAATGTTGGTACCATCCTTGATTTTTTTTTTTTTTTCTATGAGAAAATGTCCGACAACCGTTTCCGGTTCGTTTTTTATCTTGAAAAAACAGTTTTTCCCTGGTTTTGGCTAAAGATCATGGTTTTCACATGGTTTAAAAAACGAATGGTAAGCTCCGGTTGCATTTTCTTTTCTTTGATCGACGAACGGTTATCCTCTTTGTGTTTAAAAACGATCTGATAGCCGATCGGAGGCTAAGCTAATCTAAGATGGCCGGTGGGGAAGGGCGGAAATCTCATCACAGCCAAACGGATATGACGTTTGCAGCCTGTTTTAGCCGCTGATATCACAGAAAAAGAAAAAGAAAGAAAAACCTAAACCCTGTGAGGGCTTGTATGTCCGTCGTTACTGTTTATAAACACCATCCGATCGCGGATTTTAATGGATATAAAATATTTGTGAACGGTTCAAAAGGCTATAAAACTCAAATCGCTGGCAGTGGGTGAGTACCTTATGAATAAACTCTAGCGGTGAATGTGTTAAAAAACCACTGCCCTAGTTCATCTGGATATTGTATTTTTTATTACTCAGGGACATTGCATATTAATAAACATTAGTGTAAAATATGCTGGAATTAGCCCGCGGGCTGGTTTTTTATCCCCAGTCCCTCCTGGCCAGGTGTTCCAGCTGTCAGCTGCCCCCAAGTTATTTAATTACTCTCCAGTTTGGTCAGACTTCAAAGAGAAGCTACCGTTCCATTCTATTTCATCTTCAGCGGTTCATTCCAGAGAAGCTACGCTACCAAAATGTGTCCCTTTTGTCCTGCGTCCAAACCCCATGCATGTGTAACTCTGAGAGCGTTACAAATGTAACCAGATGGACGCTCAGGGGTCCATTTGGTTACATTTGTAACGCTCTCTCATGTAACCAAATGGACGCTCAGGGGTCCATTTGGTTACATTTGTAACGCTCTCAGAGTTAAATGAACACTTTAAAGGCATAGTGTGTAACTTTGCCCTGTGTTTACATAACAAAAACGTCTAACACATTGTTTACCCATCATTTCCATCTATAGCAGCAGTTATCAGCCACTTGTAGTGGTGTAAAAAAATATGGACGGCGTCACATTGTCACACTTCCTACAGTATATAGCCTCAATGTACCAGCCGGATGCTGGCCCCTTGGTAGAAACACAACACTCTCAGTATTTTGGTGTTTTCAATGTTTGTTTTGGTAGAGAGGGATGTTTTTGGGGGCATCGACCAAAACAAAAACATCCCTGAGGTAACCCCTCCTCCCATGTGTCATTGGTTTACACACACACACACACACACACACACACACACACACACACACACACACACACACACACACACACACACACACACACACACACACACACACACACACACACACACACACACACACACACACACACACACACTTCTTAGCCCTTCAGGTTTTATCCTTCTGACATGTTTTGTCATGTTTATGTATTTATGCATTTTCATAAAAAATGTTTTAATAAAAACAAGGGTTTGCCTGGGCCATGAGCTCTGAGGGGATTCATACAAGGAAATAAATACATTAATTCCAACACCATGTTCTACCTAGTTACAGTAGTTGTGGAGTGGCTTTCACTTCTTGAACGCAAACTCTCTATTGACTGAATATTCTGCTGTTCAGTGGTGGAAAGTAACTAAGTACATTTACTCAAGTGCTGTACTTAAGTAACATTTTGAGGTATTTGAACTTTACTTGAGTATTTCCAATTTCCAATACTTTTACTTCTACTCCACTACATTTCAGAGGCAAAGATTGTACTTTTACTCCACTACAATTATTTGAAAACTGTAGTTACTAGTTACTTTTCAGATATCATTTTTTTATACCTAGGCTATTTGAAAATAGCAGATCTACAAGCTCACAACGCGTCGCGATGCGACGCATTGTGAGCTTGTAGATCTGCTATTTTCAAATATTTTAGTACTTTTACTTTTGGCACTTTAAGTACATTTTTGATACCAATACTTTTGTACTTTTGCTCAAGTAAATTTTGAATTCCGGACTTTTACTTGTAACAGAGTACTCCTGAATTGCAGTATTGATTTTACTTTTACTTAAATAAGACATTTGAGTACTTGTTCCACCACTGCTATACTGATAAATCTCTAGCTGGGCCCGTGAACACACCGCACCGCGTTAAGATGCCGGAGCAAAGCAAGGCATCCTGGGTAAAGAGCCTGTTCACAGAGCGTCAGCAGCAGCTCTGTAATCTCTCAAGAACAGATTCTGCTCTGCGTTGGAATCTGTCGGTAGCCGTGTTGACAACCCGTGCGCATTGGTTTCAAGTGGGTGTGCCTTCAGATCAGGAAGCAGGCCGCGCTTTACCCAATCAAATGTAGTGGGCGGGATTTACGTGTCCGTCCACCCTTCCCCCCTCGAAACTAACCGAAACTCATTTAACAACAGCGTCCTCGGAGCAGACAAAACCACGGAAAGATATTCACATTTTAACTTGCTCTTTCATCATAGAAACAAGTGGGCTTATAACCAAAACCATCCATGTTCTCTGGGAGAAGTGGTGTTAGTGTTCCGTGTAGAAATATTGTTAGTGGGAATGAAAACATAGTCGCACCAACCGGAAGTGATGCGCTGAAGGCAGACACAAACCCCGGTTTCCTTGCGCACTGGTGTTACGTTTGCTTCCTGCCAGACCCAACAGACATAGAACAAACAGCAGAGGTCGCTGTTTTTCATTTTCAGTTGGGTCTGGCTACGCGAGACTAGCAGCTCTGTGAACAGGCTCTTTACCCAGAGTAAAGAGCCTGAGCAGCAGCGGGCTCTGTGAACAATGTGCTTTAGCTTTGAAACAAATGTAATTATTCACACGCAGGCTTTGGGCTGAATGTGACAGACATAACATCACTGCTTTGTGTTCCTGAGTCCATCAGTCAGCCAGCAGCACACTGACACCACCACCCACCATCTATCATACAGCTCTCTGTGTGTGTGTGTGTGTGTGTGTGTGTGTGTGTGTGTGTGTGTGTGTGTGTGTGTGTGTGTGTGTGTGTGTGTGTGTGTGTGTGTGTGTGTGTGTGTGTGTGTGTGTGTGTGTGTGTGTGAACATATAGAAGGATTTCAGAAATAGACGTTGTCCCTGGTCATCACAAGAGAAATTGTTGTTTTACAACAAAAAAAGGAGAAAAAAGTCATGTTTACAATTAGGAAAAGATTGAGGTTGGGGATTAGGGTAGGTTTAGGATTAAGGTTAGGATTAGGATTAGACGTTTAGAGTTTAGGTTTAAGGGGTTTGGTTTGGAGTTAAGCCTGATTTATACTTTAGCCGCATGCGGGTGTTGCACACCTAAAATAGCCATTCGACAAGCTCAAAACGCACGACGCTAATGTATGCGAAGTGTGTGTGTGTGTGTGTGTGTGTGTGTGTGTGTGTGTGTGTGTGTGTGTGTGTGTGTGTGTGTGTGTGTGTGTGTGTGTGTGTGTGTGTGTGTGTGTGTGTGTGTGTGTGTGTGAGCAAGAGAGAGAGAGAGAGAGAGAGCGTGAATGAGTAATAGGCAGAGAATAAGACAAAGACTGATTCGGGGTGGAGAGGTAAGGGAGTCATTTCAATACAGAATTGATCGGCGCACCAAATAAAATCAATCCCATTCAGAAGGAGAAGAAGAATAAATGTGGATAAATGTGCGAGGTCAAACGTTCTTCTTTACTACACAACAACACAACACAATACAAGAACACACACTGCTACACAACAACACAATACAATACAAGAACACACACTGCTACACAACAACACAATACAAGAACACACACTGCTACACAACAACACAACACAAGAACACACACAGCTACACAACAACACAACACAAGAACACACACTGCTACACAACAACACAACACAAGAACACACACAGCTACACAACAACACAACACAAGAACACACACTGCTACACAACAACACAACACAAGAACACACACTGCTACACAACAACACAACACAAGAACACACACTGCTACACAACAACACAATACAAGAACACACACTGCTACACAACAACACAATACAAGAACACACACAGCTACACAACACCACAAGAACACACATTTTAGATTAGATTGCTATTTTTTGAAAAATTATGAAAATGAGTGCAAATCTTTGAATATATATTTTAAAAAAAAATATGTATATATTTAAAGATTTGCACAAATTTTCACAAAAACAAAAAATAGCCTAAGAAATCTAAAAATCACACCCAGTGTGAAGTGAGCGGTGTGGTCATCACAGTGATGGAGGCTCACTTAAAAAAAAAGTGTGTGTTTTTTAAGTGCATAGTTCTATTTATAGGTTATTCATTTCATCATGTGTCTCGCTAGCCAATCAATTATCTCCTCTCTAGAACCCGTCTCTCCTCTCTAGAAGCTGTCTCTCTCTCCAGCAGTGAGGCCTAGTCAAACCTCTACTCTTTCTCTCCACTGGTGTCATCATCATGTGAGACACAGAGCAGAGAGCAGAGCTTCATGGTTCATCATGTGACACACAGAACAGAGAGCAGAGCTTCATGGTTCATCATGTGACACACAGAGCAGAGAGCAGAGCTTCATGGTGAAGCTGTTCATCATGTGACACACAGAGTAGAGAGCAGAGCTTCATGGTGAAGCTGTTCATCATGTGACACACAGAACAGAGAGCAGAGCTTCATGGTGAAGCTGTTCATCATGTGACACACAGAACAGAGAGCAGAGCTTCATGGTGAAGCTGTTCATCATGTGACACACAGAACAGAGAGCAGAGCTTCATGGTGAAGCTGTTCATCATGTGACACACAGAACAGAGAGCAGAGCTTCATGGTGAAGCTGTTCATCATGTGACACACAGAACACAGAGCAGAGCTTCATGGTGAAGCTGTTCATCATGTGACACACAGAACACAGAGCAGAGCTTCATGGTGAAGCTGTTCATCATGTGACACACAGAGCAGAGAGCAGAGCTTCATGGTGAAGCTGTTCATCATGTGACACACAGAACAGAGAGCAGAGCTTCATGGTGAAGCTGTTCATCATGTGACACACAGAGTAGAGAGCAGAGCTTCATGGTGAAGCTGTTCATCATGTGACACACAGAGCAGAGAGCAGAGCTTCATGATGAAGCTGTTCATCATGTGACACACAGAACAGAGAGCAGAGCTTCATGGTGAAGCTGTTCATCATGTGACACACAGAGCAGAGAGCAGAGCTTCATGGTGAAGCTGTTCATCATGTGACACACAGAGTAGAGAGCAGAGCTTCATGGTGAAGCTGTTCATCATGTGACACACAGAGCAGAGAGCAGAGCTTCATGATGAAGCTGTTCATCATGTGACACACAGAGCAGAGAGCAGAGCTTCATGGTGAAGCTGTTCATCATGTGACACACAGAGTAGAGAGCAGAGCTTCATGGTGAAGCTGTTCATCATGTGACACACAGAACAGAGAGCAGAGCTTCATGATGAAGCTGTTCATCATGTGACACACAGAACACAGAGCAGAGCTTCATGGTGAAGCTGTTCATCATGTGACACACAGAGCAGAGAGCAGAGCTTCATGGTGAAGCTGTTCATCATGTGACACACAGAGCAGAGAGCAGAGCTTCATGGTGAAGCTGTTCATCATGTGACACACAGAACAGAGAGCAGAGCTTCATGGTGAAGCTGTTCATCATGTGACACACAGAACACAGAGCAGAGCTTCATGGTGAAGCTGTTCATCATGTGACACACAGAGCAGAGCTTCATGGTGAAGCTGTTCATCATGTGACACACAGAACAGAGAGCAGAGCTTCATGGTGAAGCTGTTCATCATGTGACACACAGAGCAGAGCTTCATGGTGAAGCTGTTCATCATGTGACACACAGAGCAGAGAGCAGAGCTTCATGGTGAAGCTGTTCATCATGTGACACACAGAGCAGAGAGCAGAGCTTCATGGTGAAGCTGTTCATCATGTGACACACAGAGCAGAGCTTCATGGTGAAGCTGTTCATCATGTGACACACAGAGCAGAGCTTCATGGTGAAGCTGTTCATCATGTGACACACAGAGCAGAGAGCAGAGCTTCATGGTGAAGCTGTTCATCATGTGACACACAGAACACAGAGCAGAGCTTCATGGTGAAGCTGTTCATCATGTGACACACAGAGCAGAGCTTCATGGTGAAGCTGTTCATCATGTGACACACAGAGCAGAGAGCAGAGCTTCATGGTGAAGCTGTTCATCATGTGACACACAGAGCAGAGCTTCATGGTGAAGCTGTTCATCATGTGACACACAGAGCAGAGAGCAGAGCTTCATGGTGAAGCTGCTCATCATGTGACACACAGAGCAGAGAGCAGAGCTTCATGGTGAAGCTGTTCATCATGTGACACACAGAACACAGAGCAGAGCTTCATGGTGAAGCTGTTCATCATGTGACACACAGAGCAGAGCTTCATGGTGAAGCTGTTCATCATGTGACACACAGAGCAGAGCTTCATGGTGAAGCTGTTCATCATGTGACACACAGAGCAGAGAGCAGAGCTTCATGGTGAAGCTGTTCATCATGTGACACACAGAACAGAGAGCAGAGCTTCATGGTGAAGCTGTTCATCATGTGACACACAGAGCAGAGAGCAGAGCTTCATGGTGAAGCTGTTCATCATGTGACACACAGAACAGAGAGCAGAGCTTCATGGTGAAGCTGTTCATCATGTGACACACAGAACAGAGAGCAGAGCTTCATGGTGAAGCTGTTCATCATGTGACACACAGAACAGAGAGCAGAGCTTCATGGTGAAGCTGTTCATCATGTGACACACAGAACAGAGAGCAGAGCTTCATGGTGAAGCTGTTCATCATGTGACACACAGAGCAGAGAGCAGAGCTTCATGGTGAAGCTGTTCATCATGTGACACACAGAACAGAGAGCAGAGCTTCATGGTGAAGATGTTCATCATGTGACACACAGAACACAGAGCAGAGCTTCATGGTGAAGATGTTCATCATGTGACACACAGAACAGAGAGCAGAGCTTCATGGTGAAGCTGTTCATCATGTGACACACAGAACACAGAGCAGAGCTTCATGGTGAAGCTGTTCATCATGTGACACACAGAGCAGAGAGCAGAGCTTCATGGTGAAGCTGTTCATCATGTGACACACAGAACAGAGAGCAGAGCTTCATGGTGAAGCTGTTCATCATGTGACACACAGAACACAGAGCAGAGCTTCATGGTGAAGCTGTTCATCATGTGACACACAGAGCAGAGAGCAGAGCTTCATGGTGAAGCTGTTCATCATGTGACACACAGAACACAGAGCAGAGCTTCATGGTGAAGCTGTTCATCATGTGAGACACAGAACAGAGAGCAGAGCTTCATGGTGAAGCTGTTCATCATGTGACACACAGAACAGAGAGCAGAGCTTCATGGTGAAGCTGTTCATCATGTGACACACAGAACAGAGAGCAGAGCTTCATGGTGAAGCTGTTCATCATGTGACACACAGAACACAGAGCAGAGCTTCATGGTGAAGCTGTTCATCATGTGACACACAGAACAGAGAGCAGAGCTTCATAGTGAAGCTGTTCATCATGTGACACACAGAGCAGAGCTTCATGGTGAAGCTGTTCATCATGTGACACACAGAGCAGAGAGCAGAGCTTCATGGTGAAGCTGTTCATCATGTGACACACAGAGCAGAGAGCAGAGCTTCATGGTGAAGCTGTTCATCATGTGACACACAGAGCAGAGAGCAGAGCTTCATGGTGAAGCTGTTCATCATGTGACACACAGAACAGAGAGCAGAGCTTCATGGTGAAGCTGTTCATCATGTGAGACACAGAACAGAGAGCAGAGCTTCATGGTGAAGCTGTTCATCATGTGACACAGAGCAGAGAGCAGAGCTTCATGGTGAAGCTGTTCATCATGTGACACACAGAGCAGAGAGCAGAGCTTCATGGTGAAGCTGTTCATCATGTGACACACAGAGCAGAGAGCAGAGCTTCATGGTGAAGCTGTTCATCATGTGACACACAGAGCAGAGAGCAGAGCTTCATGGTGAAGCTGTTCATCATGTGACACACAGAGCAGAGAGCAGAGCTTCATGGTGAAGCTGTTCATCATGTGACACACAGACACAGAGCAGAGCTTCATGGTGAAGCTGTTCATCATGTGACACAGAGCAGAGAGCAGAGCTTCATGGTGAAGCTGTTCATCATGTGACACACAGAACAGAGAGCAGAGCTTCATGGTGAAGCTGTTCATCATGTGACACACAGAACAGAGAGCAGAGCTTCATGGTGAAGCTGTTCATCATGTGACACACAGAGCAGAGAACAGAGCTTCATGGTGAAGCTGTTCATCATGTGACACACAGAACAGAGAGCAGAGCTTCATGGTGAAGCTGTTCATCATGTGACACACAGAGCAGAGAGCAGAGCTTCATGGTGAAGCTGTTCATCATGTGACACACAGAACAGAGAGCAGAGCTTCATGGTGAAGCTGTTCATCATGTGACACACAGAGCAGAGAACAGAGCTTCATGGTGAAGCTGTTCATCATGTGACACACAGAACAGAGAGCAGAGCTTCATGGTGAAGCTGCTCATCATGTGACACACAGAGCAGAGAGCAGAGCTTCATGGTGAAGCTGTTCATCATGTGACACACAGAGCAGAGAGCAGAGCTTCATGGTGAAGCTGCTCCAAAAGCTTCACAGTGCATTTGAGTCTCTTCTGAAGTTTTGGTCCTGATTGTGTGAGAAGTTGTGAAGCTGAGGAAGATGAAAGAGGATCAGAGCAGATGATCTGTGCTTTAACGCTGGAGAGGAGGAGACGTGCCTGGACTACCATGAGAGGAGAGCAGGGGAGAGGCTCTGTGGAGGAGGCCATGGATTCCACCAGACAGGAGGTGAGGAGGTGCTAATGATGATAACATGCAGTTAGCTCCCTCTCCTCTCCTCCTGAAGGTTCTGAGGTCAAACATCTCTGACAGAGAGAGACTCTGATGGTCTATAAGAGGAGAGAGAGAGTGTTTCCATGACCAGAGCCTGAAGGAGTTTACTGGACACACTATAAAGCCATGACCAGGGATGCACATAACCGATTTTCGCCGTTTATTTTTCTCTCACACCGTTTGGTGAAGCCCCCAAAGGTTGGTGCCCTGTGCTGCGCTGCTTTTATCCACCAGATTGGGACGTTCACGGCATATTTTGCACCATCACGGTGCGTTCATCATCGGTGACGAGTGCCTCTAACAGCCGCTGCTGGCTGCGTGCACGCAGCGAGGCAATGCGAGGCGATGTGAGACACTCACACAATCACGTGCAGCATGCGTCCTCTCCCCCTCTGCCTAATGGCTGTACATGGGGCCGATGTATGCTTTAAAGTGATTGTGTGAGTGTGGCTTCAGGAAGTAAATTCCTAGCCTCGATCTCCAGGCTTTTATTTTTTAGTTTTGCTAAAAAAATAAAAGCTTGGAAATTCCTGTCCCAGCTGTTGGTACGCAAAAGCGCCTCGCGTCGTAGGATGTGGTGCGCATTTTTTATTGTGGGTGCGCATGCGCACCTGTTATGTGCACCCCTGGCCATGACATCCTTTCACTGACATACAGTATGTAACTATAACTAATATGATAGTTATGAGACACAGCTCTCCCTCCTTACACAATAAAAGCTGGAATGTCAGGAATGTCTTAACCTGGGTCAAGAATGTCCAGGACTAGAATGCACCACGCCCACACACACACACACACACGCACACACGCACACACGCACACACGCACACACACACACACACACACACACACACACACGCACACACGCACACACACACACACACACACACACACACACACACACACACACGCACACACGCACGCACACACGCACACTGAATAGTTTAAATGAACAGCCATGCGTCAGTATGAGCCAGACAGTGTAGTGTAGGAGCTCTGAAGATGTGTTGACCAGATTGATGAGGATGTATAGAGTCCTTACTTTTCAGGCTGAGACCCGCAAAATAATCATATTTGAACTTTTTTTTGGTCATGCTAGAGACCTTTTTCTTAATATCATCTCGTTCCCACAAGATAGGAACTCGTGGGAAAGAGAGAATATTAATGAAAATCAAAAACTAACATATTCGTCCCAAACACTTTTTCATTAACTTTTGTTTTTTCCCCTGTTACCTAAAACTATTAGTTTTTTCAACCACACCAACTTATTTTTCTTTTCTTTCCTGAGCCCTTAAAAAAACAACCCTTAAAAACATTTACCAACACATGTCCCTTTGGGGCCTCCTTACGCACCAGATGATTTTACCAGGGTTTTGCTTTAGCTTTCTTCTTCTTCTCTGAGCGTCTTTTACGCAGAAAACACTCAAAGCTCCAATGAGATGAAATATCTGAAGAGGATTTACTCTCTCCCTCCCCTCCCCTCCCCTCCCCTCTCTCTCTCTCTCTCTCTCTGTCTCCCCCTCCTCAGAGAAGCAGAGAGACAGAGAGAGGGGAGGATGAGGTGGGGGGGGGAGCAGTGGGATTGGTGATGGGCACACTGCCACACCCCCGCCCCCCCCCCCCCCCACCAGACACAGAGGATGATACTAATGCCTGGCAGGCAGAGGATTGGAACCCATGTCTCTGGCATCCTCCTCCTTCTCCTCCTCGTGGAGGTTCACAGAGAGGTGAATAAACAAACTCACAGCATACACACATCTGGTGTAGAGGGAAAGTAGGAGGAGGGGGCCGGGGGAGCATGGGAGAGCCCGGGCAACGAGGTATCTGGGGCACTGATGATGATGGCCCCTAGTGGTTAAGGCAGGTACTACATAGGATGATGGCTATAGGACTGTCACCATTACATATTTAAGTTGATGATTAATTGTCACTGAAATAATTGCGATTAATGATTTAATTGTGTGTTTGGAACATATGAAGCCTTTTAGGCTTCATAATCAAAACTTGCACATGGCAGATATGACAAATAACTGAAATATATAAAAGAAATTATTGACATATTAAATCCTTTTTAATTTAATATAAACATAGCAGAAATAGCAGATCTACAAGCTTACAGCGCGTCACTTCGTGACGCGCTGTAAGCTTGTAGATCTGCTATTTCTCCTTTTTTAATATTTAAAACTTTGTGACGCGTCGTAAGCTTGTAGATCTGCTATTTCTCCTTTTTTAATATTTAAAACTTTGTGACGCGTCGTAAGCTTGTAGATCTGCTATTTCTGCTTTTTTAATATTTGAAAATATGTGCAAAAAAAATTTCAACATGGCAACAATTATGACGATTATGCAAAAAGTAATTGCGATTGCCGCGCTATGAGCTTGTAGATCTGCTATGTTTGAAAAAATCTTGAACATTTGTGCAAATCTTTGAAATATGTATATTTATATTTTAACAACATTTTTAACTAAAGTCTTTGGTTCCGGGGAGGTTCCCTGGAACAACATATTTTGATGGGGGTCGACTCGGCGGCCAAAAACATACAATTTTTATATTATGATTGAATATGATATTATATAGTGTGTGTATATTATACAAGCCCCCCCCCCCCCCACACACACACACACACACACACACACACACACACTAATAATAACCACATTCAACCTGCTGATCATCATCATAGATCAAACATTTTCAAAATAGCAAACAAACCAAATGCATTGTGAGCTTGAAGATCTGCTATTTCTGTTCACTTTTTTCTCGTGAGAGGAAATGTGCTTCTCAATTATTTCATTCACAAACAATTATAGATAGAACTAGTTGCAGCCCCGGCACGTTAAGGTACGATCCACGCACACACACACACACGCACACGCACACGCACACGCACACACACACACACACACACACACACACACACACACACACACACACACACAGCTTGTTTGATGCAGGTCTAAATAAACGATGCATTCACCTTTCTGCATGGACTGTATGTTTCTCCTCCATATCAGTGGAGGTACAAGAGGAACAGAAAGGCTAAAAGAAGAAGAGTAGAAGGAGGGTGGGGTGGGGGGGGGGGGTACTGTGTATATCCCAGAGTTTGCTCTAGTCCTCCGTTTTCAACAGCCGTTGAGAACTACTGCAGTGCACCTCAAATACACTATATGTATGTATAATGTATACGTCTATACTCTCTACGCCTCCTCTCTCTCCTCAAATACACTATATGTATGTATAATGTATACGTCTATACTCTCTACGCCTCCTCTCTCTCCTCAAATACACTATATGTATGTATAAAATATAGCGTCTATACTCTCTACGCCTCCTCTGCTTGTTTTTTGGTCTGCAACGTATAGGCATACCTCCTGCATTAACCCTATTAGACCGGGAACGCATTTGTGTCTTTTTCTATTTATTTCTTTTGGCTATTCAAAAATAGCAAATCTACGAGCTCATAGAGTGCCGCGCTATGAGCTCGTAGATTTGCTATTTTTGAGTGGTGCCAACCACTCCTATATCTGACTTTGTCCGTGTGTCCGTATGTATGTATGTCCAATAAACAAACATTGATGACAATACGGGGCTCATCAAAGGCACCACTCTCTTCACACAGGGTGTCATTTTTTTTTTTAAACCTAAGATTTTTGTTGGCAAATCTTTGAATATATATATATTTTTTCAAGCGAACATTTGTAACTCAAATCTTTGCTTCTGGGAGTCGTACCTGGGACAACTTATTTTCAGATGGGGGTCCGCGGCCAAATACATATAATCTTGGGGGGTCCTTGACATGAAAAAGTTTGAGAACCACTGATATTGTAGCAACACAATTTTTCTTTTTAAACTGTTAGGATTTAGAAGACATTTGTAGAATCCTCCAGAAGCAAAGATTTGAGTTAAAAATATTTTCACAAATTTTCACGATTTTTCAAAAATAGCAGATATACAAGCTCATATGAGCTTGTAGATCTGCTATTTTTGAATAGCCAAATACAATTCTAAATGACACAGATGCGTTCCCTGGTCTGAATGGGTTAATAACCAGGGACGGTGCAACATCTAAAATGTAAACGATATCCTAGACTATAGTCACTCAACACACTGACTGTGTTTTCACTTCATTACTTACTGTAACTGTATTACTAATATCTACTAAGTACCATATCTATAATATCGCTTTTTAACATCTCTTATGACCTACTTGTATTATACTTTATATATACCAGGGGTCTTCAACGTTTTCAGGCCAAGGACCCCTTGGCTGAGAGAGAGATAAAGCAGGGACCCCCATTATATATTGTATATATATATATATTAGGCCTGACCTCTAGTAGTCGAATAGTCAACTAGTCGAGGGGTGTCTGAGTTGATTGCCAATCTCTTAGTCGAATTATAAAAAAATATATAAAAAAAAAAAATGTTTATGATTCGACTGAGAGATTGACTGCCAATCTCAGTCGAATCATGAACAAATTTATAATAATAATAATAAAATAAAATATATATATATTTTTTTTTTTGGTGCTGCATTAGTCGACTGCCAGTCGACTATTGGCAATTAGTCGCCAATCAGATTCGACTATACAAATCCTTACTCGGGGACAGGCCTTTTTTTTTTTTTAGACGTTTGGCAATTCTGGCACTCAATTGTACTACCTATGAGTATGTAAAAGAACAAAAACGAATAAACAAAAAATATTTCTATATTATGTTGTCCCAGTGCCAGAGTTTTTTTCACAGAAAACAAAAAGTGCTTAGGAAGCGAGATACAGACTTTTTAATTTCTAAGTTAAACAAGGAGTGGGTGGAGCTGCACATCTTCAGATGATGATATCTTGGGTTCTGGACATTTTTTCAAAAACACGTCAAACACGTCATTGGCACGTTGAGCTATAGCGGTAAAAACACGTGAAACACGTTAATGGCACTCAATGAGTTAAAAAAATAAAAAATCTGTATCTCGGCTCCTGAGTACTTACTTTTTTTTTTCAATGAAAAATCTTGGCAGTGGGCAAACGCGGCCAGAAATAATTCAGGCAGTGAATGAGTTAATGTGTATTTCCAGACATGTAACCATGCACTTAAACAATGCTTAGTAAACCTGACCTTTCACTATGTACTTTGCCTGCTCTTTTTCCCCCCATACCAAACCACTTTGCCGAAAATAGCAGATCTACAAGCACACAACGCCTCGCAGCGCGAGGCGTTGTGTGCTTGTAGATCTGCTATTTTTGGCTAAAGTTCTCCTCAACAAAAGGGGATGCTTGGTTGAAGTGGTTAGAGTGAAAATCACAAAAAGATTCGGCGGACCCCCCTGTAGTAACTCTGAGGACCCCCTAGGGGTCCCGGACCCCCTGTTGAAGACCTCTGGTCTATACTGTATATGTTGGACATTATTAGCGTACTTAGCACAGTGTTGACATTGTGCAGCAGTAAAAAAGAACTACAACTCCCAGACTCCCTGTCTGTGTGCAAACAGAAGTGACAGCTGGTGGCCAATAGGCGTAGCGGTTACTGTAATAGGCTCCAAAGTAGCCTGACAGCGCGGCCGCGGGTTCGATCCCGACGGCCTTTGCTGCATGTCACTCCCCATCTCTCTCTCCCCCCATATCCCGTCAGACTGCTATCCTATCATTAAAGGCATTAAAAAGACCCAAAATTAATCAAAAAAACTACAAAAACTGAAGTGACAGCTGGTTATCATTAACTGTAGTCTAACTACGATACACTGGACACCATGTTCAGACTGTTGTGTTTCACATTAAAAGTCTCTGTTCTGATTCTGCTTTGGGTTATTTCAATATGGAACAATGCAGTCAATTGTACTCTACACACACACACACACACACACACACACACACACACACACACACACACACACACACACACACACACACACACACACACACACACACACACACACACACACACACACACACACAGAGCACTATAACTATTAAGATGTGTATCAATATTTTGTATTGATTATTTTTTTCCTCCAGATTTTCTGACAATACACACACCATATTCATCCTGTATGAAACGGCCCTGTGTGTGTGTGTGTGTGTGTGTGTGTGTGTGTGTGTGTGTGTGTGTGTGTGTGTGTGTGTGTGTGTGTGTGTGTGTGTGTGTGTGTGTGTGTGAGAGAGAGAGACAGAGAGCGCTAAACATGAGAGCTTAAACAGATAAGACTGTATAGACTGGAGAGAGGTAGAGAGACAATCAATACAGACAGAGAGAGAGAGAGAGAGAGAACAGACCCCTGGCTTCTATTGACATGCTGCTGATGGAGCTGCTGCACAGAAACACACTGACTGTATATTATATATATATATATAAATAAATACATACTGTACATGTACTGTATATATATCAGTGGTTCTCAAACTTTTTCATGTCAAGGACCCCCAAAATCATATGTATTTGGCCGTGGACCCCCATCTCAGAATATATTGTTCCAGGGACCCCCAGAAGCAAAGATTTGAGTAAAAGATTTTGGCTTTATTTTTATTTTTTTCAAAGATTTGCGCAAATGTTCATGATTTTTTTAATGGTGAAAGCTACATAAGTGAATATAGCATCACAACCACCATTTTAACCACTTTAACCATTATTGATTACTTTGGCTATTCAAAAATAGCAGATCTACCAGCTCATAGCGCGGCACTTAGCCGGGGACCCCCTCGTACCCCGCCAGGTTTCTATATCAGTGGTGCTCAAACGTTTTCATGTCAAGGACCCCCAAAATGATATGTATTTGCCCGCCGACCCCTATCTGAAAACATGTTGTCCCAGGGACCCCCAGAAGCACGGATTTGAGTTAAAAATGTTGGCTTTCAAAAATATATATTTTCAAAGATGTGCAAAAATGTTATTTCTGAATAGCAGACGCTTTTATTGCTCACTGTACCATTATATATATATAACAGATGCTATTATTATTTAGTGTGTTTACTACTACTATGTATTTAAACATATATGACTTACAGTGTGGTGTTGATGGTCATGCATTAAATATGATATATTACATATCTCTGTTGTCGGGCAGCTATGTCCAAAATATTAACTATGCAGGAAATGAAAAAACAAAACAAGTTTTTTAAAATAACACAATACTGCCTCATCAAAGTAGGTGACTTTATACATATATATTATATTATTATTATATTAAATACATTATATTATATTATCTGCAAACAAACCAAATGCATTGTGAGCTTGAAGATCTGCTATTTCTGATCACTTTTTTCTAGTGAGAAGAAATGTACTACTCAATTATTTAATAGAAAAAAATATAGATAGAACTAGTTGCAGCATGTGCGCGCACACACACACACACACACACACACACACACACACACACACACACACACACACACACACACACACACACACACACACACACACACACACACACACACACACACACACACACACACACACACACACACACACACACACACACACACACACACACACGCGCGCGGGGGTTCATGTACGATGCCATGGCCATGCCAGTGTGTTAGGTAACAGAGAGGATTATTCAGATGAGAATGGAGCTGATTTGCATTGCTAATGAGGGGCGGGATTTAAATGGAATAACATGCCCTTCAAATAACTTCTGTTGCCCCCCCCCCCCCCCTCCTTAAACTACTTACAATTACAACATGACGAGGACAAAACGTTTGGGTCAGACACTGATGCAGATTCTGGAGTGTTAAATAGCTCTATATTCTCATAGTACTCATTGCTATAGAGTGTTTGTTCAGTAAAAGGAGTCTCCTTGTCTCTCCACCTCTTTATTAAACACAAAATGCATTTTTGTTTCAGTTTCAGTTTCATTTCCAATTTTATCCAATCAGGATAGAGAACTCAATCAGAATACAGATTAAACAAGTGAAATTGGAAGTGATGACACTAAGAAATGAGCAGGTACTTTCTCCTGATTGGCTGAGATTTTGACACCTACCGAAAAATGTATTTTCTGTTTATTAAAGAGCTGGAGAGACGGGGAGACTCCTGTTACTGAACAAACACTCTATAGCAATGATTACTATCAGAATATTTTAACCTTTTAACAAAAATGTTTTTGTTTTAACCAAAAAATATCACTTACCCTAAGAAACAGTACAAAAAACAACAACAACTGATTAGAAACATCATAAGGATGTATTAAAAATAGATGATAAGTCAAACAAATATTTAGTGAACTTGACCTCAGACGGTGCTAAAAGCAAAGAGTCTTTAAATTAGATTTTAAAGCGTCAATGTTGGGACTTGACTCGATGTTGAAACCATTAAGAAAGGGGAATGCATCGGTGTCATTTTTACACTTCTATGGCTATTAAAAAAATAGCAGATCTACAAGCTCATAGCGCGGCACCGAGTGCCTTGTAGATCTGCTATTTTTTTTAAATCGTGAAAATGTTATCTATTTTTTAAAGCGAACATTTATAACTCAAATCTTTGCTTCTTCAACAAATGTCTTCTAAATCCTAACAGTTTTTTGTTTTGTTTTTTTAGCATTAAGTTGCTATAATATAAGTGGTGCTCAAACTTGTTCATGTCAAGGACCACCCAACATGATATGTATTTGGCCGCGGACCCCCATCTGAAAATATTTTGTTCCAGGGACCCCCCCACCAGAAGCAAAGATTTGAGTCACAAATGCTCGCTTAAAAACATACATATATATATATATATATATATATATATATATATATATATATATATATATATACTCAAAGATTTGCAACATTTTCATGATTTTTCAAAAATAGCAGATCTACAAGCTATGAGCTTGTAGATCTGCTATTTTGGAAAAGCCAAAGAAATCTAAAATGACACAGATGCTTTCCATGTCTTAATGGCTTAACCCAGGGGTCTTCAACAGGGGGTCCGGGACCCCTAGGGGGTCCTCAGAGTTACTACAGGGGTTCCGCCAAATCTTTGTGTGATATTATTTTCTTTTTTTTGTTACATTAACCACTTGAACCCTGGCATCCCCCTTTTCTGAAATAGCAGATCTATATAGCATATATATTTCTAATTAGCAGATCTACAGCTCAACCTCGCAGCGCGAGGCGTTGTGAGCTTGTAGATCTGCTATTTTTGGCAAAGAGTTATAGGTGTAGAGGGAAAAAAGAGCAGCAAAAGTTTATCTGAAACACAATTTTATACAATGTAGTGGGGGGTCCCTGCTTCATATCTCTTCTAAAAACGCCTTCTAAATCCTGTACTTTTCTGAGAAGTTTTCTGAAAAACTTAATAAAATTACAACAAATATATGTTGCTATATACTGTACATAGTAACAAGAACCCCACAAGGGGTTATTATTATTATTATTATTATTATTATTATTATTATTACTATTATTATTATTATTAAATGGCTTCAGTCAAAACCAGCGGTTTTGAAAACACAGTTCTCTCTCATACAGAAACCTGACTCAGTCACATCAGTGTTTCCCAAACACTGACCCATTTTCATGGATCCACCTTAAGTACATATCCTTATTTTTTTAACCCTTTTTGCGGATTTAAAACTATTAAATGTTTCAAAAAACATAAATCAGACATCTTCAGAAAATGAAGCTTGTAGAGCGGCTATTCTTTTTTTTTACTATCGGGTGTCAGCATTTTTTCATAACAACTTATAAGTTGGGTGCCAGCATTCTCCCCATTGACTGCGCTTTGCTGTTTAAAGCTTTAGACTCCACGACGAGCAAATCCACGTTAAAAAAAAGCATCCATTCATGTTGAGCGATGACCCTGGCTACAGCCTGGAACAATAACATTTCACTCGCGAGTTACAACGGGGACGGATCGCGCATGACCGGTTTTCACCACCGGAAACAGATTCGGAGATATAGGCGTTTCAAAGAAGGAAATAGACAGGAAGCGGATGGAAGCCATACTTTTGTTTCCGGTGATCTATCTGGCCCTTCCTTCTCAAGATCACAATGGGTACTCCCAGAGCTGCTCTAGCCCCGCCCGTGTGGAGAAAAACGAAAAAGAAAAAAAAAGACTGAAAACACGGTTCAGACCGCGAACGGCACCAGAGCGCTACTATGTGAAAACGCGGTTCAGAACGTGATCGGCACCCGATGTGTTAACCCATTAAGACCTGGAACTGTGTCATTTTTAGATGTGAGCTAAAAAGCATTATTTTAAACTTTGGGCTATTCAAAAATAGCAGATATACAAGCTCGTAGCGCGGCACCGAGTGCCGCGCTATGAGCTTGTAGATCTGCTATTTTTGAAAAATCGTGAAAATGTGTGCAAATCTTTGAATATATATATTTTCAAAACGAACATTTTTAACTCAAATCTTTGCTTCTGGGGGTCCCTGGAACAAAATATTTTGATGGGGGTCCACGGCCAAATACATATCATTTTGGGGGTCCTTGACATGAAAAAGATTGAGCACCACTGATATAGAAACATATGTTTTTCAGAAATTTAGGAGACATGTAGAATCGGCTTCAGGTCTCAATGGGAATGGGAGACATAACATTTGTCTGTTGTGTCTGGAGCGTAAAGGTTGAAACCTGAATCATTTCATGGATAGTTTGGGCCTCAGAGGAGAGATTAATGATTGATTAATGACCAGCTGTTTTTAATCATTCATTCATTACAACATTTTATAGAGATCCCTCCACAGGTTAGAGGAGAGAGAGAGGTGTGTAGAGACATGTAGAGAGTGTGTGTGTGTGTGTGTGTGTGTGTGTGTGTGTGTGTGTGTGTGTGTGTGTGTGTGTGTGTGTGTGTGTGTGTGTGTGTGTGTGTGTGTGTGTGTGTCTTTTTTCCCCTGCAACACATATTTATAGTAGGCCGTGTTTAAATCCATATTAAAACATATTTATAGTAGGCTGTGTTTAAATCAACACATATTTATAGTAGTTTAGTGTTTAAATCAACACATATTTATAGTAGTATAGTGTTAGTAGTGTTTAAATCCATATGAAACAGTCAGTCCATGATGTGATTGATCAGACTGTAGAAAACAACTCAGACTCTACATTCACCATCACCAATAATAACCTGGCAACTCGGTGTTGCCACTGGGAGAGAAACAAGCAACCAGCGTTAGCTCGTTCTGCATTTAGCGTTAGCTCTTCGGGAACTTTCAGCGCCTCTTAGGGTCTCATGAGAGACTCTCCACAATGAGTACTAGGAGAAAAAAAACAGACTTTGCATTTGTTAAAATAGGCGAATTTCTGCTTTCCACGGGCTCCCATTATGCCAAAGGAGGGGGTCGCCAGAACGGCCAAGAGGGGATTCTCTGGATTAACTCAATGGGCTTTTCTATCGTGGTGAGTGATTTGCAACACATCAAAGAGAACACTTTAAAAAATGCCTGGATGTCTCCTTTAACCTCAACCAGGCCAAAACACCACCTTAAAGGGGTTACACCATGAATTTCTTTTTTTTTTTGGAGGGGGGGGGGGGTATTTTTTGTGCTCCCCAGTGTCTCTTGTACCCCAAAAAAATATATTTTTTTAACATTCAGTCATTCATTCTCATTTCATAGATTTTCAGAATGGGCGTGTCTGAACAGGCCATCTCAGAATGGCAATGTTTGCTTACATCACTTGCATTTCTGCCCATGTATTTTGACAGACAGAATTGCTCAGTAGCGCCCCTCTGCCCAACAGGACGTTTTGGTATTGCAGCTGAAAGTCCTTTATAAGCCAGAGAGAAGTTAGTTGGAATATATATATATATTTTTTTTTTAAATTCATGGTGTAGCCCCTTTAACCTTTAACCAGGCCAAAACAGAAAACACTACATTAACCAATACTCTACAGCCAGTGGCGTGCACAGACATTTTGAGGGGCAGGTGCTCAAGTAAATTATATATTTTTTTGTTTACTTGGTCTGCTCTTTTTTCCCTCTACACCTATACCTCTTTGCCAAAAATAGCAGATCTACAAGCTCACAACGCCTCGCGCTGCGAGGCGTTGTGAGCTTGTAGATCTGCTATTTTTGGCTAAAGTTCTCCTCAGAAAAGGGATGCTAGGTTTCGAGTGGTTATGGTAAAAAGAAAAATCATATCACATAAAGATTTGGCGGACCCCCTGTAGTAACTCTGAGGACCCCCTAGGGGTCCCGGACCCCCTGTTGAAGACCCCTGCTGTAAACTGAACAAAAAAAAACGTTTTTTTCTTTTTTTCAAAAGGGCACTTCTGGTCAAGAGGGCAAAGGGCAGGTGCTCTAGCACCACCTAGAGTCTATCTGTGCACGTCCCTGTCTACAGCTCATGGAAAACACACAAAAACTAAAACTTAAAAAAACTAGACAAAAGACAGTGTAAGTATAGTTTAGGGCGTTGCTTTCATCGACCTCCGTCTGTCTCGCCCCCCCCTCCC
>NC_139952.1:50402811-50479250 GCF_963454915.1 Gymnoscopelus microlampas | reverse complement strand
GGAAGCCTTAATCAGGATGTATATTTAACATTATGTATAATATGAGCCTTTAGTTTCATGATGTTTTACATGTAATAAGAAACACCACGCGTCACGTCATTGCTGTCGGCCATAGTTTGTCATATGTATTTATTTTTTTGTAAATGAATGTGTTACTGGTGTAACTCATAGAATATCAAGGCCATACTGGAGTATAGATAGAAAGAAACACCTTCACTCTAAGCCGTTGGTTCTCAAAGTGGGGTCCGGGGACCCCCAGGGGTCCTTGGGGGAGTTCCAGGGGGTCCCCAGCTAAATGATAGATGGTTAGGAACCAAATGGACCCTTATGGGTCTGTAACTCTGAGAGTGTACAAATGGAACCAAATGGACCCTAGTGGGTCCATTTGGTTCCATTTGTACACTCTCAGAGTTAGATTAACATTGATTTTACAATATGAATTGGGGTCCCAGATATAGAAATGCCATAAAATGGGGGTCCGTAGCCCTAATGCATGTCAAACTGGGGTTCCTTCAAATTATTATTTTTACGGCTAGAGCCGTAAAAATCTTCTCTTATGGGGGTCCCTGGCGTATCTTTTCAAATGGGGGTCCGCGGGGTAATAAGTGTCAATTTGGGGGTCCTTGGCATGAAAAAGTTTGAGAACCAGTGCTCTAAGCTGAGCAGGTAGAGTATTAGAGACTGGGGTCAAACGTAACAAACGAAACACACAATAATAAAAGTACAGAAGTCCTGACGTCACTCGTTCATCTCCTGGTTCGTAAAGTCATTTCTCTATGGAGAATAACATTGGGTCATCTTACAATCGTCTCATATAAGAATTGTGGTCCAAACATAAACAAACTGTCTCTGTGATATTGTCAGGGAGGAGGTTCTGTATCGTTTATGATAGTCAGTCACTTATATTTGATACAGTCTGTTTCTGGAGAAAATTTAACTAATTCGGCGGAAGTGACATTATGGTTTTCTCACCGTCAGTCGATGCTTCATATCCATAAGAGTCAAACCGCCGCGGTCATTTGTTTATTTTTGGAACACGGTTCTTATTTTGAACTATTAGCTAGCGATATTAAAGATGTCTATGTGGGGATTCAGAACGGGGGGGGGGGGTGGAAAACCCAGAAATAAGCTAGAGGGGTGAGACTTCCTCTGCACATGCTCAGTAGGGTCCTCTCTCTGCCCATGGAAGGATAGAATAATCATTTCATCTCAGAATATATACGTTTTCAACAAAAACTGATTTTTTTTAGGTGTAAATGTAAATGTTTTAATGTAGAGTATTAAACTTAGATGAATGAATTGTATCTCTATATGTTATTGGTCACAAATTAACATCAGCAGCCTATGCTAGTATACAGTAGGTGTTTCTAGCTAGAACTGGGGTCTTCAACAGGGGGTCCGGGACCCCTAGGGGGTCCTCAGAGCTACTATAGGGGGTCCGCCAAATCTTTGTGTGATAAGATTTAGTTTTTTTTTTACATTAACCACTTGAACCCTAGAATTCCTTTTCTGAGGGGAACATTATCCGAAAATAGCAGATCTACAAGCTCGAGCTTGTAGATCGGCAATTTTTGGCAAAGAGGCTATAGGTGTAGAGGGAAAAAAGAGCAGACTAAGTAAAACAAACGAAAAAAAATCTGAAACACAATTTTATACAATATAGAGTAGGGGGGTCCCTGCTTCATCTCTCTCTCAGCTAGGGGGTCCTTGGCCTGAAAACGTTGAAGATCCCTGAGCTAGAATATGGTATTTTATCATGGCTGGCTGAACAGGGGTAATTGTAACAAATGTGTTTCAATGCAAGCAGATTTATTGTCTGGGATTACATACTTTTGTGTCAGTAAATGAACATATTTCACTACATTTCAAAGTCAAAATACTTTTAAATAAAAAATAGACATACATTTGAAAAAACTAAATTGAAAAATATAATAATTTCAATAAAAATACAACATAATTTTAATTATATATATAAAACATTCTTAAAGGTAGGGTAAGTGATATTTTTGGTTAAAACAAAAAGTATTTTGTTAAAAGGTTAAAGCACTATATTCTGATAGTAATCATTGCTATAGAGTGTTTGTTCAGTAACATGAGTCTCCCTGTCTCTCCAGCTCTTTAATAAACAGAAAATACATTTTCCGGTAAGTGTCAAAATCTCAGCCAATCAGGAGAAAGTACCCATTTTTAAGCTACATTTGTATAGTGTTCCAGTTCCAATTTTGTCAGCTCATTTCTTAGTGTCATCACTTCCAATTTCACTTGTTTAATCTATATCCTGATTGAGTTCTCTGTCCTGATTGGATAAAATTGGAAATGAAACTGAAACTGAAACGAAAAAGCATTTTCTGTTTAATAAAGAGCTGGAGAGACATGGAGACTCCTTTTACTGAACAAACACTCTATAGCAATGAGTACTATCACAATATAGAGCTATTTAACAGTTTATTTTAACCAAAGCAAATCACTTACCCTACCTTTAAATGATATTATAGTGTATGTATATTTTATGCTGAACCATGGACTGGTTCTGTGAACCATGGACTGTGAATACAGCATGTTGCTGCATATGTCTCTCTGAAGTGAAAGCACTTTGGGTTTTTAAATGTGTTTAGATAAATAAACATGACTATTTTAACAGTGTTGTAGAGCCTGGCCCAAATATCAACCATATTCTGACCATTATTTCACTCTTTTGATGAGAGCCGTATATGCAATTATGCAGCCGACATGTGGGTGATCTGTAATCCCTTTGAATTAAAAAATAGACGATCTACAAGCTCTCAATACGTCATGACGCGACAAGCTGACAATGCCAGGGCTTAAGTGGTTAAATAAATGTATTTAATATTTAGCTGTTTGCTAATACGTGGTTAAATAAATGTATTTTATATTTAGCTGTTTGATGAGTGAAATTGTTAGAATTTTCAGAAAGGAGACTCCTTTTACTGAACAAACACTCTATAGCAATGAGTACTATCACAATATAGAGCTATTTAACACTTATTTTAACCAAAGAAGATCACTTACCCTACCTTTAAGTAAAAATGTTAAATCATAAAAATAAAAAAAATACGTATTGAGATATAGTGTGTTAATATGACTTATTTTTACAGTTTTACAATTGCCCCCAACCACTGCCACACCGTCACGGGGGCGATTGTAACACGTTTGTGTCCCAGCTAGAGACAACACCACACTTCTCTTTGTGTGCGTCTGTCTCTGGAGCTGAGAGAACGTTTGGAACCTTAAGGTTTGTTGGACTTTTTGTGTCAAGGTTTCTGTGGGTTTACTGAGAGGCTGAGGGGCGTGTTGGAGGGGAGGAGCTATCAGGAGGTTTTAACCTTCAAGCAGAGCTTTGAAACGCTATAAGTAAAAGTATTCATTGTGCAGAAGGTCCCATTTCACAAGTTTTCAAATGTATAAAAATCCTTTGAAAACAGACGATCTACAAGCTCACAACATGTCGCAAAGTGACACGTTGTGAGCTTGTAGATCGCCTGTTTTCAAATTGTAAAAAATAATCAAAATCTACAAAGTAACTAGTAACTAAAGTTTTCAAAGAATTGTAGTGGAGTCCAGTAAAGTAAAATATACCAAAACAAATGTACTCAAGTGCAGTACTTGAGTACTGTACATGTACTTAGTTACTTTACTAAGAGGAGAGGAGAGGAGAGGAGAGGAGAGGAGAGGAGAGGAGAGGAGAGGAGAGGAGAGGAGAGGAGAGGAGAGGAGAGGAGAGGCAGAATGTCACAACAGAACAATGATGGATCTCCTTTCATCCTCGAGAGCCTTTTGCCACCTACTGACTGCTAGTGGTATCACATGACAAATGACACTTTTAATACATTCAATACGGGAACGCATCTTTAACATTTATTTGGCTATTCAAAAAGATGTACAAGCTCATAGCAGCTCAGTGCCGCACTATGTGTGTGTGTGTGTGGGGGGGGGGGATCATTGGAACAAAACATTTTGAGATGGAGGTCTACGGCCAAATCCATATCTAAAAATGTTTTCTAAATCCTAACAGTATGTTTCTATATCAGTCGTGCTCTAACTTTTCCATGTGAAGGACCCCCAAAATGATATGTATTTGGCCGCGGACCCCCATCTCAAGATATGTTGTTCCAGGGACCCCCAGAAGCACAGATCGGAGTTAAAAATGTTCACTTTAAAAAATAAATATATATATTCAAAGATTTGCAAAATAATTCCATGATTAAAAAATGTTTTGCAGATCTACAAGCTCAATGCGTATGAGCTTGTAGATCATTTATTTTTGAATAGCCAAATAAATCTTAAAATGACTTGGTTCTTGGTCTGAATGGATTAACCTTTGGTCTGTTGTAGAGAGAGAGAGAGAGAGAGATGCACTTTATCAAGGTACAGTAGGATTTTATTTCTAATGATATTTCCCCCTCAACACATCAGTGAATTCCGTATGTATGTTTTCACGTACACAATAATGATGCTTGTTTGCATAATGGAGTTAATGAGTTGTAATTAAGCTGTGCTGAATCCGAGGAGGGGGCCTCGCGCTCGGTGAATAATGAGAATTTCCACTCAATGAAAATGTATGGAATAATTAAAAAGCTTTGATTCGGGTGCATGGCTTCACATGAAAGGCAACACTTGAGCCAGTGACGGAATTAACATGATTAATATACAGTAAGAGGAAGGACTCCTCCAGGCTCATTGCTTCTCCCATGTTCATCCTTTGATATTTATCCCAGAGTCATTAATATTGCATAGTGTAGCTTAAGTCTTAATCAGCCTCGTATAATGCAACCACTTATATTTGATTTCTGTTCCTCTTTCCTCCACTTCAGACCAGAAGAAAGCTTTCTTACTCTCAGACCTGAGCTGAAAATAATAATATCACCCCAACAGCTTACAACAATAATATCACCCCAACAGCTGAAAACAATAATATCACCCCAACAACATATCATGATACACAAAAATAGAAGATATTTTGATCTCCACTCAATCATTTGTTTACAGTAAAAAATCCTCTGTGTAATAATTTCAACTCTGAGTGTGAGAAAATGTAACTAAATGTCCATTTGTTCACACAAATGGATAAATGAGCACTCTGTAAAAAGCCTATTTGAACACTATGATTTACAATTTACAATGCAGTCATTTATCAGACGCTCTTTATCCAGAGTGACTTACAGTGAACAAGGTAAACACATACATAGAATACAGAGAGACAGTGTAGTGTCTCAGTAAACTATAGGATCATAGAATACAGAGACAGTGTAGTGTCTCAGTAAACTATAGGATCATAGAATACAGAGAGACAGTGTAGTGTCTCAGTAAACTATAGGATCATAGAATACAGAGAGACAGTGTAGTGTCTCAGTAAACTATAGGATCATAGAATACAGAGACAGTGTAGTGTCTCAGTAAACTATAGGATCATAGAATACAGAGACAGTGTAGTGTCTCAGTAAACTATAGGATCATAGAATACAGAGACAGTGTAGTGTCTCAGTAAACTATAGGATCATAGAATACATAGAGACAGTGTAGTGTCTCAGTAAACTATAGGATCATAGAATACAGAGAGACAGTGTAGTGTCTCAGTAAACTATAGGATCATAGAATACAGAGAGACAGTGTAGTGTCTCAATAAACTATAGGATCATAGAATACAGAGAGACAGTGTAGTGTCTCAGTAAACTATAGGATCATAGAATACAGAGAGACAGTGTAGTGTCTCAGTAAACTATAGGATCATAGAATACAGAGACAGTGTAGTGTCTCAGTAAACTATAGGATCATAGAATACAGAGAGACAGTGTAGTGTCTCAGTAAACTATAGGATCATAGAATACAGAGAGACAGTGTAGTGTCTCAGTAAACTATAGGATCATAGAATACAGAGAGACAGTGTAGTGTCTCAGTAAACTATAGGATCATAGAATACAGAGAGACAGTGTAGTGTCTCAGTAAACTATAGGATCATAGAATACAGAGACAGTGTAGTGTCTCAGTAAACTATAGGATCATAGAATACAGAGAGACAGTGTAGTGTCTCAGTAAACTATAGGATCATAGAATACAGAGAGACAGTGTAGTGTCTCAGTAAACTATAGGATCATAGAATACAGAGACAGTGTAGTGTCTCAGTAAACTATAGGATCATAGAATACATAGAGACAGTGTAGTGTCTCAGTAAACTATAGGATCATAGAATACAGAGAGACAGTGTAGTGTCTCAGTAAACTATAGGATCATAGAATACAGAGACAATGTAGTGTCTCAGTAAACTATAGGATCATAGAATACAGAGACAATGTAGTGTCTCAGTAAACTATAGGATCATAGAATACATAGAGACAGTGTAGTGTCTCAGTAAACTATAGGATCATAGAATACAGAGACAGTGTAGTGTCTCAGTAAACTATAGGATCATAGAATACAGAGAGACAGTGTAGTGTCTCAGTAAACTATAGGATCATAGAATACAGAGACAATGTAGTGTCTCAGTAAACTATTGAAAGTATAGGATAAATAACATGCTACTATTGCATGTTATCCTTTGCATACGTATGTCTGCATGGTTGTCAAAACTAGGTCAAGTGCTACGGGCTGAGGTAGAGTCTGAAGAGGTGAGGCTTCAGATTATGGCGGAACGTTCTGGGAGTGAATCTGCAGTTCAGTAAACGTATAGACCTACTGTACACACGCCAGTGTTGATTTTGACGGCACATTTTGATTTAGTTTTAGTCATAGTCTTTTGAATAACATTCCATTTAGTTTTATTCACATTTTAGTCAGTTTTAGTCGACTAAATATGATAAGATTTTAGTCGACTAAATCTACAGTCGATTTAGTCGACTATAATGTATTTTGGCGGTGCCTTGATGGCGTCGTGATGGTTGATTTTACACTTGGTTGCATGCTGAAAATAGCAGATCTACAAGCTCACAACGCGTCGCAGAGCGACGCGTTGTGAGCTTGCAGATCTGCTATTTTCAGAGCGCAACACCCGAGCGTAACCAAACATTAAATGACTTGTCTTTTAGTTCTACTGGATCTCTTCTCCACTAGACATTTTTTCCACTAGACATTTTTCACTAACATTTTAGTCTAGTTTTTATTTGTTGACGAAATTGTCAATATATTTAGTCTTAGTTGTAGTAACCATAGCTTAGTTTTTATTTAGTTTTTATCTAGTTTTCGTCTGTGAAAAAAGGTAGTCGACAAACGTTTTTCGTCATAGTTTTAGTCGAGGAAATCAACACTGGTGGTACACACTACTGTACACAGTACTGTCCTCAGCGTTATTTCAACTCTGTGTAAATGTCACATGTGTACACACACTGGATTTGTTTTTATAAATCAACACTGTGGAATCGGCCTATTTGAACACTATCGCCTGTGCTGTTATTTTAGCCTTTATTTATTTTCTCTCATACATTCTATCGATTTGATTTTTCTAGCTGGATCTTTATGGAATCATATTAGTATTTCCCCTCCAACCCATGACTTTACTGATATTTTATATTTCACAACAGATCAAAAATAAACGTGTGTGTGTGTGTGTGTGTGTGTGTGTGTGTGTGTGTGTGTGTGTGTGTGTGTGTGTGTGTGTGTGTGTGTGTGTGTGTGTGTGTGTGTGTGTGAATAATCCTCACTGACAGCGCATCATTCTCTCTGTAGTGGGTGTTCTCTCTCTGCGTGTGTGTGTGTGTGTGTGTGTGTGTGTGTGTGTGTGTGTGTGTGTGTGTGTGTGTGTGTGTGTGTGTGTGTGTGTGTGTGTGTGTGTGTGTGTGTGTGTGTGTGTGTGGTGTGTTTTCTCTCTCTCTCTCCCCCATATTCAGGGTTTTTTTTTTTCCAAAAAGAGGAACAATTGTCTGATAGTATTTATGCGTATAAAGTTGGGTTAATTGAAAGCTGGACAAGTCAATCACAGAGTATTAACGTAACTCCAGAGCTGCATTCAATGCACTGAGAAGAAGAAAAACATCAAAGGGTTTTTCTCTGCGTGGCGTGCAGCATGAAAGGCTTTGGAAATGAGCTTTCAAACGGAGAGAAAGCGTTCTGCCAAAGCCTGCAGGAACCTATAGCTGTCTGTCTGTCTGTCTGTCTGTCTGTCTGTCTGCCTGTCTGCCTGTCTGTCTGCTCCGATGAAGATGTTACCCCACCAGGATGGATGGGAGAGGAGAGGGTGATGGAGAGGAAGAGAAGAAGAGAGGGGGATGGCGTATGGAAAGAGAAAATGCACCAAAGAAAATGCTTATATTCATCATCTTCTGGAAGCGTCTGAGCGCCGCTCAAATGCTTTAGTCTTCTACTTCCAGTAAAGCTGACACACACACACACACACACACACACACACACACACACACACACACACACACACACACACACACACACACACACACACACACACACACACACACACACACACACACACACACACACACACACAGCAAAAACATCTGTGATATTTCAACTTCCAACTCTTGAGTGTGTTACACATGTAACCAAATGGACCCGTCAGGGTCCATTTGGTTACATGTGTAACACACTCAAGAGTTACAAATGGATACATCAGCACTTGAGTATTTTACTGTGTAAATAGAGTATAGGGCCTAATTCAACACTATTATTTTAGCCCTTTTTTTCCTCTCTTCTTTTTACACATTCACTCCATTAGGATTTTCTAGCAGGATCTTTATTAAATTATGATATTATATTTTTCATTCCCCGTCCTATCCAATAGGTGTCTTGGCATTGTATATTTCATTTACAAAATAAACCTCCAACCCCGGCCTACAGCACAACCTCTCAACAAAACACACCATTCAGTCAAGTCAGAGAGGGCATTATTAACGTACAGTCAGTAAGTAGACCTACTGTATATAATATATCCATCCCCCGGTTTGTCATTTCATAACAAACGCAACCGCAGGCGACTGACAGTAAGCAATACTGTAGCTGTATAGGATTCATTTATCTCTGAGGAGGTTAACAATGGGTCAATGTTTTACACTCACAACCTAGAGTTAAATGACCACTCAGAATGAGTGCTGTGTACAACAATCACCTTCTCTTAATACAGTGGATAAATACAGTACAGTTAGAGACACACATATACACTATATGTCTCACTTATAGCCTTGGATCACGGCAATCACAGATGTATTTTCATGGAGTCTGGCTTTTGCTTCTGCATATGATATGATGAAAGCTAAAGTCAGACTCCATAAAATATACATCTATGATTCAGTGCGAATTTTGACAGCAAATCCTGATTTAATCTTTAGTCTTTTGAATAACACACCATATAGTTTTAGTCCCATTTCAGTCTACTGAAATGAGTCTTAGTCTATATAGGCTTAGTCGACTAAATATCAAAATCTTAAGTCTTTTAGTCTTTGTCAACAAAATGAGCATTGCTTTGATTCAATCATCAATTTTTTTTTCCCCCAACTTGTCCCACGGACAACCAAGATTTGTATCTGCTTTAATGCCTTCATTATTAATTAAATGTCCCAGACAAGCGGACGATCGTTAATGTCGAGCCCTGTGTGTTTGTCTTCATCAAAGGCTACTCTGGTACCAGTCTCCATCATCGTCACTATCATCATCACCACTAACCATCATCAGCATCATCTTCATCACTCTGCCAAAGATAAACACATTCACTCAGCGACGAAACAATATTTCATTCATTCATTCATTCTTACATTCATACATGTTCTCCCAAAACATATCCTAAACCAGTGGTTCTCAAACTGTCTCATGTCAAGGACCCCCAAATTGACACTTATTAGCCCACGGACCCCCATTTGAAAAGATAAGCCAGGGACCCCCATAAGAGAAGATTTTTACGGCTCTCTAGCAGTGATTCTCAACCATTTTAATTTCAAGGACCCCCAGTTTGACATGCATTAGGCTACGGACCCCCATTTAATGGAATTTCTATCCCTGGGACCCCAATTTATATTGTAAAATCAATGTTAATTTAACTCTGAGAGTGTACAAATGGAACCAAATGGACCCGTTAGGGTCCATTTGGTTCCATTTGTACACTCTCAGAGTTACAGACCCACTTAAGGGTCCAATTGGTTCCTATCCACCATTTAGCTGGGGACCCCCTGGAACCCCCTCAAGTACCCCTGGGGGTCCACGGACCCCACTTTGAGAACCAATGTCCTAAACGACTGCAAACAAACACAAAGACATGAAGTCCAGCTGGAAGCTGCTGGTTCCATTCCTACTCCCTGCAGCAGCAGGTGTAGGGAGGGTCTTAATGAACACATCTCACACATCAAACACAGATCAGACCAACACAGCAGCAGCATGGAGTTTTGTCTCAATTAAAACCATTGAGGAACTTTTTTCCTGCATGTGTTTAATTGTTTCCATTCATTAAAACAGCTGCTGACACAATAAAGCTTTCATTTAAACATGTAAACATGTCATTAAACTCACCTCATCCTCATCAGGATCCACATCCAGCATCAGGACATGTTTTACTCCAAACACATGAAGATGAGTCTGTCCTCCGTTTAACCCTTTAAACACCTTTAAACACCTTCAGACCAGCGAAGAGAACCAGGTTGTTTATTGAGGTTTTTCTTGTTTCTCGTGTGTCTGTGGGTCCCGGTTCTGTTCTGTTCTGTTCGGTCCGGGGGGTCCTGTCTGTCTGTATCCTCCTCTCCTGTCTCACCTCCTCGCGGGGAACCCGACCTCCTCTCCCCGGCACAGCGACCTCCTACTCCTCGGGTCTCCCGTGTCTCCTCCTCCTCACAGCGGAGCAGAGGGAGCAGAGAGGAGAGAACAAACACTAACCGCAGCGCAGCCTCTGGTCTCCTCTGTACTGTATACTGTTATTACTGTACTGTACTGTACTGTACTACCCTGTGACACCCACCCTGTGACACCCACCGCCCTGTGTGACACCCACCGCTACGTGAACATGACACCCTGTGGTTACGACATGAAGTGTCGCTGCTTCAGCTTGTTAAACACGGAGTTAGTCCACTTCAGCGACACGGAGCAGAGCAGGGTGCAGGGTGCTGGGTGCTGGGTGCTATCTATGGGTGCAGGGTGCAGACAGCAGGGTGCTATCTATGGGTGCAGGGTGAAGACAGCAGGGTGCCTCTGAGCAGCCAGGCTAATCATTGAACACAGAGGACACGTGGCTGCATGTAATTAACTAACCACGGTTCACACGACGCTCGTCTGTCACAATAAAGCGTCATGACGCAACTTGTTCCTGGTTTTAGAATGTTCTCCATTTACAGCCCGTACGTCTACATACATGTTGACATTTAAAATATAAAGTGCTGACCTCATGGTCATGGATGTAGTAAGTAGAAACGCCCCGGGTTTAAGTACCCATATCTTCCGTATTGTTCAATAAAAAGCATTTTAATCCGATTGGCGGCCATTTTCTCATAGTTGTTATGTCAGATCAGAGTGCAGTACACCTCCCAACCGATAGGGTCACATAGTTGAAAGCGTAAGAAAAAATGGCCATCAATCGGATTAAAATACGTTTTATTGAACAATACGGAAGATACTGGTACTTAGACCAAGGCGTTGTAACTTGTTACATCCGTGACCGTGAGGTCAGCACTTTATGTTTGAAATGTGAACATTTATGTAGATGTACGGGTTGTAAATGGAGAAAATTCAAAAACCAGGAACAAGTTGCGCCATGACAGACCCTTCGCTAAGCCCCACCCACTCCACTCTGTGACTGGTTGATTGATTGATTGATGTACTTTATTTAGTAAGACATGAGAACAGTACATGACAGTACATAACAGTACATGGAAGTACAAATTCACAATACAAGGTCTACTAAACTGGATAGCTCAGTTAAGCACGTAGCTTGTTTAAGATGAGATCCCCACGCACACAAATCATGATGACATATAAGAGACAGACAGATATACACACTACTATACAGAATGTCATACAATCAGTTTACAGGTTACTGGTATGGTAGGGTAGGTTAGGTTAGGACATGGGGTGGTTTAGGACTTGGACAGGGGCCATTTTTGAATTGCAGCCTCCTGAAGGTGTATCTTTAGGGCATTTTTGAAAGTGAGTAGGGTTTTACACTCCTTTACTCCTTTTGGTAGGGCATTCCACATTTTAGATGAATAGCATGAGAAAGAGTTCATTCCCTTTGTTGTGCCAAATCTGGGTTGAACATGGTTTGTGGAGCTGCCTCTGGTGTTATGATCATGGACTTGATTAACATTTTGGAAGTATTTTGACAAATACAGGGGGATCCCAATGTTGTGGTGTATCTTGAAGACCAGGCCCATAGCAAGTTGCTGTACTCTGTCCTCAACCCTAAGCCATCCAATCCTAGCAAAATGATCAGGGGTTAGATGGGTTTTGTAATTGAGGCCAAGAAGTAGCCTTACAAGTTTGTTTTGGGATGTTTGGAGCCTTGTTTTTAGGGCCTTGGAGGTGTTGTGATACCATGAAGTGCATGCATAATCATAATGACCTTGTATGAGGGCCCCTACAAGAATCTTCAGAGTATTCTTACTGACTTTACGAACAAGCCTCCACATCCTCCGTGTTATTTTGTGGACCTTTTTGATCGTCTTTTCAGCGTTTTTGTCACCTGAGAGGTTTGCCTCCAAGATGGAACCCAGGTAGGTAATTTCCTCCTTTCTTGTGATAACATTTTCACCCACTTTGATCGTGAAACTCTCAGCCTTTCTAAGGTTAGGGTTGGACCCAAAGAGGATGGATTCAGTTTTACCCAGGTGTAATGAGAGTTTGTTGTCGGAGAGCCAGATGCAGATCTTGTTGAGTTCAGTGCTGAGAGTTTTCTCAACCTGCAGCCTGTCCCTGTCCGAGACCAGCAGAGCCGAGTCATCTGCGAACAGGAACAGTTTGCAGTCGCAAGCTGAAGACATATCATTCACATATATCAGGAATAGTAGTGGTCCTAGTATGCTTCCTTGAGGAACACCACAAGTCACTGGGAGGGGAGGGGACTGGGTGCCGTTTACTTCCACCACTTGCTCCCTCCCTTCCAGGTAGGATCTCATCCATTTCACCGACGTGTCATCAAAGCCTATTGCTTTGAGCTTATTGATCATAATTGGGTGATTAACGGTGTCAAAAGCCTTCTGGAGGTCCAGCATGACCATGCCGCAATATTTGCCCTTGTCGACATCTTGTTTGATAGAGTCGTTCAAATAGAGAAGGCATGTGTCAGTGGAGTGGTTTGTTCTGAAACCAGATTGGAATTCGTAAATTAGATTTTTTTCGGCAAGGTACTTATCAACCTGTTCAACCTGGTGAACAGGTTGTTCAACCTGGTGGTGCGGAGTTAGTCACACCCAGGCCTGGCAGCGCCTGGCAAACTTTGCTTCTCACCCATTGACTTGCGTGTTAAATGACGACTTTTCCCCTTAAAAATAATCGATCATTTCAGCAGCAAGAGCTTCAAAATCTCTTCTAAATCTAGTCAACAAAGCCTGCAGTAGGCTATGCACTGGACAAATGTGCATGACATTATTTCAATAAACTAAAAACACGGGAAATGTTAGAGGGAGTAATAGCCATGGATACACGACGGTCGACTGTCTCGACCGTCATGGATGAACTTCAACCTGGTGTTTGCACTTTCTCTCCATTTACGGCCCGTACATCTACAGAAACGTTCATATTTCAAATATAAAGTGCTTATCCCATGGCCACGGATGTTACATTTATGTACGGGTTCTCAAAAGTACCCGTATCATCCGTATTGATCAATAAAAAGCATTTTAATCTGATCGGTGGCCATTTTCTCCATACGCGTTCAACTAAGCGACCCAATCGGTTGGTAGGTGTATTGCACTCTGATACATTATAATTCTATGAGAAAATGGCCACCGATCGGATTAAAATGCTTTTTATTGAACAACACAGAATATACGGGTACTTTTGAGAGTCCCGTGCATAATTTTAACATTTGAAATCTGAACGTTTATATAGATGTACGGACCGTAAATGGAGAAAGTGCAAACACCAGGTTGAAGTTGATCCATGACTGTAACAGGAGTTTTCATGTACCGCAGGGTAAGACTACAGTAGCAGTTAATAAATAGACGAACAAATGAATGAATATACTTTAACGTGCGGAATTCGAAACAGGCAGCGCTGGGATTCTGAATTGTGTTACGATTACGGTGATTAGTATCATTGACACCACCTGGCTGGGCGAGTGAGTCGTGTAATACTTTCCCAACTTTAAGCTGTGTTCAACAACACAGGCACAGCCATAGTCTTCCAGTTTAAGTGCAGATTTCAGCTTGGGAAAAGAACCCTCCAGTTGTGGGTCAGTGGAATCTGTTCATAGTCACCATTGCGTTATCGTGGTATTCCTGTTCTTGCTATTATGTTGCAATTGATTGTGTGTGTGTGCGGGCGAAATAACATTGACAGCTATGGCAGGTGACGAAAGTTTGCCAGACCTGTGCCAGGCTAGCAACGGTTGCTAAGCTGGCATTGGACAATCGCTTTTGGGGTGGGGTTTAGCGAAGGGTCCATTGGCCACTCTGTGAGTCTGATGTCAAATCTGGTGTCAACCTCATTATTCACGCGAGAAAATAAGCAGCACATGTGATTAGGCTGTTATTATTATTATCATTATTATAAGGACAGGTGCAACAGTTAATCCACCTAAAAAATAATAAAACAAAATATTTACAAATTATGTAATAAAATAATCGTTTAATAATCGATCCCTATTTTAAGATGTCATAGTCAAAATGTAAAAAAAAAATAATCAAACTATCAGATCTACAAGCTCACAACAGCAGCATTAGTGAGCTTGTAGATCTGATATTTTGTCCACTGTTTTTCCATGTGTTTCTGCCGGTACACCTGCAGCTCTGCTTGAGAGCCAGTCTGCAACTATGGTAGGAAGAACTAACATCTATAGGCTACTGTATACAGTATAACAGAGACATGTGGTCAGCATGTCCAATGCTATACAAGTCACCTGTGTCATTGTCATTAGCTTTGTTCATCACATGTATGGCAAGCCGTTTTAACATTTAATCGCTAGACTGGATGTGTATAGTAGATATCTATAATTCAGTTCTTCCTAGTCAAAACTAACGTTTCGGATATCCATAATGACATTCCTCCTAGGAGGAACTGTCATTTGAGATATCCGAAACGTCATTCTTCCTAGGAGGAATGACGTCACTTTTCCCATTCATGTGTATTGGGCTTTTAGTTTTGGTTATCAGTAACTTCATTCTGGATATCTAAAACCAACATTCTGGATATATGCAATAGAATTCTTACTAGGAGGATCTACTCTTTCAGATATCTACAATGCAGTTCTTACTAGGACAAACTACCATTTTAGATATCCGAAATTAAAAAATCATTCCAGACCTCCGTAATTACCTTTAGTATATCCATTAATTCATTGTTACTAGGACAAATGGAATTATGGATATCCACAATTCATATTATTACTAGTAAAAATGTAATTTCAGATATCTGCAATTAGTATTATGACTAGGAACAATACAATTACAGATATACATAAATATGTTATGATATCTGGTGACAGGTAGATAAGACGCCATTTTAACATAAAAGGGTTGATTGACTATCTACAATTATATTTTAGATATCTCAAATAGCATTTCTCCTAGTAAAAACTGTATTCTTACTAGTCATAATGGTAATTAAATAGATCCAAAAGATATTCTTACTAGTAGAAATTGTATTTCACGATATCTAAAGCTGTATTTGTCCTAGTCAAAATTAATCTTGAAATCCTTAAAAAAAAATAAGTAGCCGGTTTAACATTTAATAGCTAGACTGAATATGTATAATAGATATCTATAATTCAGTTCTTCCTAGTCAAAACTAACGTTTCGGATATCCATAATGACATTGAGATATCCGAAACGTCATTCTTCCTAGGAGGAATGACATCACTTTTCCCATTCATTTGTATTGGGCTTTGAGTTTCGGATATCCGTAATTGCATTCTGGATATCCAAAACCAACATTCTGGATATCTACAATTGAATTCTTACTAGGAGGATCTACTCTTTCAGATATCTACAGTGCAGTTTTTACTAGGACAAACTACCATTTTAGATATCCGAAATTAAAAAATCGTTCCAGACCTCCATAATTACATTTTGTATATCCAAAATGTAATTAAATATAACCACAATTCATATTATGACTAGTACTAATCGAATTATGGATATCCACAACTGCAATTGTGCTAGGAACAATACAGTTCAATATATCTGTATTTATATTATCGATATCCGTAATTGTAATTCTTCCTATCCATAATGCAGTTTTAGATATCTATAACTGCAATATGATCGCTTTCCTTCCACCTGCAGAGGGCGCTGTTTTCCTTTTTTTTTATGGGTTCCCAAGATCGAATACTCATTGATGCTTCAGTATAATCCTATACGAGCAAATGACCACGCTGATTGTCAAATACATTTATTATGTTAATGTCGCCATTGTCTGAAATTAGTCCAATCCTCACCTTTGTTTAGGGTTACACATGTCCTCTCCATATCCAGATCACACTGGAGCCATGTTGGTTAATTATATCAATGTCAGTTGTTGCCTAGGTCAGTGGTTCTCAACATGAGGTCCGGGGACCAACAAGGGCCATTAAGGGGCTCCCCAGCAAATTGATAATTAAACATGCCAAAATATCATAAATTAACACAATTAGACAATTTAGCCTAGATTAGGAAAAAGGCTGTTCTGATCATACACTGTAAAAATTGAGGCTTTGGATCAAAGTAAAAAAATTGCTTCAACTTGTTACAAGTAAATATTTTACTTTTTCTCAACTTGAAAATTACCCTTCTCCAAAGCAAATATATCCACTTACTTTAAATTAAATAAGTTATCACAACCAATGAATATTTTTTATTATAAATAAATCAATTTTTTTTAATTAAAGCAATGTACTCTTTTTACATTAATTCGTTTTTTCACTTTGGTTTAAGCTTATATCTTAAGTTACCGTAAGTTAAGAAACTCCTTCCAACCAATGAACATTTTTTATTTGAACCAAACCATAAATTCTCTTTGAATGAACCTGTATTTTCACTTTTATTTAAGCTTATATTTTAAGTAACTACGAAGCAAAATTATGTATAAAACAGTATTTTTTAAAGTATTTTTTTCACTTTAACAAAACCTAATGCGTTTTTGTCAACCTGTTACAAGTAAACTAATTACTTTACTCCAAGTTGAAAATGACACTTGAAATTACGAAGAGACACAAATTTATATTCAACATTTATTATGGCGTCTTCCTGAGAACAAATACCATGAATACAAAAATCGGAATTATTTTAACAAAGTGCCACGTGCATGTGCACGATATACATTCACTTCTGAGCCTGGAAAACCCAAAAAAATCTCAGATCCAATAAAACAAAGTGCCACGAGCATGTGCACGATACATTCACTTCCGAGTCTGGCAAACCCAACAAATCTCCAATAAAACAACACTTGCACACAAAGACAGAGAGACTGAGAGAAAGTGAGGTAGAGGCAGAGAGACGGGGTGAGATGAAGAGAGGCAAAGAGATACAGAAATCTTTTGAGGCAAAAGTGCTTTGGTAAAATATTAGCCCTAAACATGGCAACAGTACATTTTCTAAGTGGCAAAGTCATACAGTGCTAGATTAAGACAAAATAAAAATATTACACCAAAATCCACATGTCTGTAATTTAACATATAATATCTGCAGTGATAAGACACATTTCAAGGAAAACATTCACAATTGTCATGAGGTCCAGGCAAGGTATTTTACACCTTCACAAATTGCCTGCCAATAACATGACTGGCGGACCATTTTGAACAACTCTTTGCCATTTGCTAGCTGCCAATGAGTGTTACCTCTTCCTTAAAAATAGCAGAGCCTTAAGGCTATATTAGACTAACCCAGTCTGTCTCACAATCAGTCAGTCAGTAATCCTATCAGTCTGTAACAGTAAACAGTCATTAAACCAGTCTCAGAACATATTGGGAAGAAAAAAAAGCTTGTAAACAGGGACTGAAACCAACAAATACTGTAGCTCCTGCAAGAAGTCATCAACAGCCACACCAGAGACGAGAAAATCATGCTCCAACTTAACACATTTGTTGTATGTACAGTATATAGCAACATACATTTGTTGTAACGTTTGAAGTTTTTCAGAAAACTTAGGTCAGGATTTAGAATCGGCCTCAGGTCTAAATGGGTTAAATAAAACTGAGGCAAATTTACACAACAGAACAGGACACATCTTCAACATTTTGCATTTCATGGACAGAAGCACTTGACTGACTCATCATCTGAAATATTCTCCTGCAATTCATTGCTTGAATCTTGAGAGGGAAACTCTAAGCAATGCCAGGCTTTAAATTAAATCATTTATAGAAGATGCCTTGTGGCTTCTGGACTTCTGAGTCCTGAAGGCTCCATAAATATTTGTCTTATATGGGCACCCTTGAAAAATACATGTAACAGTGTCAAAATTTAGCAGATGCTGTCCAATGTGACGCAAGTAGTCTTTCAAAGTTGTGCTTTGTTTGTATGCACACAAAAGGCATGTAAAAGTTGTCAGTTCAGCCTTTTCAGTGGCAAGTTGAGGGTGGCTCCTTGACAAATGACTCTTAAGGGCATTCCAGGTCTTAAACGAACAAGGGCAGGTTACATATGTGCATGGGTAGGCATGACAGTAGTATAGTAGGGTAAGGTTCTAATACCCATTTCTACCGCTAGGGTATGGTATGAAGCCCCTAGGGATACATACAGTATATGGTGCTCCTCGCAAGGGCTTTGTTCACGCCTAAGGTGTTTGAGCTATTGTTTTCTCCGCCCACAGCTGCAACCAGGCCTGGAACCCTAAAATAGCCTAGTCTCTAGAAGTAACCAAATGGACCCATGGGTCTTTAATCATGTATGCTCTCAAGAGTTAAATTATTGTCAAAAATCTGCATTACTTAATTAAAGAATTGTTATTTTGATCAATGTTTGCCTATTATCACTCCTATTGGTACCAACTCTCCATCATTTACATTATTGTAGCTAAGTACCCCCTCACTGATTTACATGGTGTTTCTAAAGGGTTAGGGTTTAGGGTTAGGGCCTGCATACAATAAATGTATTGTTCATTAATATTATATATTACGGTTGACCGAGTATCTGCCATTATGGCATTAACCACTTCAGGCCCTTATACATTCAGAACATCTGAAAAATAGCTTATCTACAAGGTTTAGTGGTTAGGGGATCGTAAAATAGTGGTCCACTGGTAGTGGGTAACGGGGGATGGTAACATATGGTGATTTTGGGGATCTATCTATCTATCTGTCTGTCTATCTGTCTATCTATCTATCTGTCTATCTATCTGTCTATCTGTCTATCTATCTGTCTATCGGACTGTCTATCGTTCTGTCTATCTGTCTATCGTTCTGTCTATCTGTCTATCGGACTGTCTATCGGACTGTCTATCGTTCTGTCTATCTGTCTATCGTTCTGTCTATCTGTCTATCGGACTGTCTATCGGACTGTCTATCGTTCTGTCTATCTGTCTATCGGACTGTCTATCGTTCTGTCTATCTGTCTATCGTTCTGTCTATCTGTCTATCGGACTGTCTATCGGACTGTCTATCGTTCTGTCTATCTGTCTATCGTTCTGTCTATCTGTCTATCGTTCTGTCTATCTGTCTATCGGACTGTCTATCGTTCTGTCTATCTGTCTATCGTTCTGTCTATCTGTCTATCGGACTGTCTATCGGACTGTCTATCGTTCTGTCTATCTGTCTATCGGACTGTCTATCGGACTGTCTATCTGTCTATCGGACTGTCTATCGGACTGTCTATCGGACTGTCCTTGACAGACAGACAGACAGACAGATCCCCAAAATCACCATATGACCATCCCCCGTTACCCACTACCCACTGTCTTTGGAAAAAACAGAGACCCAGAGATAGAGACAGAGGGAATTAGAATGATAAATGGGTCTTATTGCTAAACCAAGGATGAATTAAATAATGAAAGAAATTAAATAATCAATCTGAAATTATTAATTATGGATTAATAATTATGGAATGTCAAAAATGTCAAAATTCTACCTAGCGGTAGAAATGTGTATTATAACCTTACCCTACTATACTACTCATGACGACGTCCAAAATGTCCATGATCGATTATGTAATTCTTGAGAAGAATCTATCAAAGTTGTGCTTGTTTGTATTCACACAAAAGGCATGTCATTCTTTTACAAATAAAAACAAATTCAGGGACAGAATGTTTTAACCGATTTAGACCGGAGGTCGATTCTAATAGTGCCTTCTAAATCCTGTCCTGAAAAGTATAGTTACAAATAGGGGTTCACGCCCTAAATGGGTTAAACGAAGTGTGTGTGATTTGTAAGGCTCACATTTAACCTTGCTCCAAGTAAATAGTTTACACTCTTGCAAGGTTCTGTACCCTTTGGACATCTTTTTGCTCTCTGTCCATTTACAATCTAAAGAACATAAAAAAATAATTTGTCCCATTTTGGCTGAGGTTTTACAGGTTGGCTCAAAGGCTCCATCTCTATCCATATAATTCTTTTACAAATAAAAACAAAATTTAGGGACAATGTTTTAAACAGAATGTGTGATTTGTAAGGCTCACATTAACCTTGCTCCAAGTAAAGATGTGATTTATAAGGCTCACATTAACCTTTCTCCAAGTAAAGATGTGATTTTTAAGGCTCACATTAACCTTTCTCCAAGTAAAGAGTTTACACAGGATCTTGCAGCTTTGCTGCAAGGTTCTGTACCCTTTTTGACATCTTTTTGCGCTCTATGTCCATGATGATTTTCTGAAAGGCCTCAAAACTATACTTGAGCCCTTCTGGATACTTTAAGTCCAGGGCATAGATAAGGCCAAACAGCATGGCACACGCAGAAGCAACTGAGGACAGCCCACTGAGTACCTCAACACCATCAATAATGATGCCAATTTCCACCGGTTCGCAGAGAGGACCTTGATTTTCACCCAGGACAAACACCCCCATGGTGGTGTTCGCAAGCTCCGTCTCAGCCTCATCCTTCTGGACAACCTGAAGACAGACAAGGAGGGAGAAAGAGAGAACATTAGCATTTGTCACAGTTCATCATCATAACCTTTATTTCAGCTCGGAGTACAGTTGAGGGGCAGGCCCTCATTTTCAATGTAGCCGAGATACAGAACACAGTAATCAACAGGAATAGGCATTCACATACAGCAATAAAATACATGAATCAGAATACAGAAAGAACTCAAAAACTAAAATAGTCAAAGAACTAGAACAGATCATAATCAAATAATTAAATAAAGCAGTTACAATCCTGAACAAAAATGTTGGAAATCATTTCCCTGAAACTACCTAAAGATGGAAGTGATTTGATTTTCAAGGACCTCTGGAGCTCATTCCAGGCAGATGGAGCACTGACAGAAAATGCTGTCTTGCCTAACACCATCTGCGCAAAAGGAACCTTGAGCGTCAGGAGATCACTCGAGCGGGTCTGGTATGTAATAGGGTTCTGAACCAACAAAGAACAAATATAAGGGGGGAGCATTCCTGATATGGCTTTAAAAATAAATAGATACCAGTGTTTATCACGCCTCTCAGTTAAAGAGGATAAGCCTGCATTCCCGTATAGTGTACTGTGATGGGTACCATAGGTGTCACCAGAGACCCATCTTAGGGCAGAATGGTACACAGTGTCAAGGCGTTTTAAAATTGGTGGAGTAGCAGTTCTATAAATAATGTCTCCATAGTCTAAAACCGAGAGAAAAGTGGCTTCAATAATTGTTTTCCTACTGGATGCAGGAAAGCATGATTTATTTCTATAGAAAAAACAATTTTTTTGTCTCAAGGTTATCGATGTGAAATTTAAAATACAATTTCTCATCTAGCCAGACGCCCAGGTAATTGTATTCCGAGACCCTTTCTATTGTAGCACCACTTGAAGAGGTTATGACTATGTCGCTAAGGTTGGTGGTTTTAACTCTAGTGAACAGCATGAATTCGGTTTTGCTTGCATTTAAAACCAGTCTAAGCTCAACCAGGGCAGCCTGGAGAGCATTGAAAGCAAGCTGCAGCTTCTTGGTGGCAAGATGAGCTGAGTCAGCGACACAGTATATGACCGTGTCATCTGCATAAAGGTGGGCCTTACAGTCATTAAGAGTAGAGATAATATTGTTAATATATAAAGTAAAAAGTACTGGGCCTAAGACTGAGCCCTGTGGGACGCCCACGGAGACTGGCCGAAACCCAGATTGAGAGCTTCCGGACTTCACAGCTTGATGTCTATTTGTTAAGTAAGTTTGAAACCATTCCGAGGTTTCATTATTATTAATGGTATTTGTAACTAAGGTGACTGCAGTGATTGTACCATGTTTGGCTCTGAAACCGGATTGATTTTCATTTAACACTGAGAAGGATGAGAGGAATAATTTGAGTTGTGAGTTTATGAGTGATTCCAAAATTTTGGCAAGGCAACTTTGAAATCGGTGTGTAATTATTTAGCTCTTGTCTATCACCACCTTTGTGAAGTGGGAGGACGTGCGCAAGTTTCCAAATACGAGGGAAAATATTTAAAGAAATAGAGAGATTAAAAATATGAGCTATGTGCTCTGCAATAAGAGGTGCAGCTGTCTTTAAAAATAAAGGATCTAAGTGATCCTCACCAGTCGAGGTCTTATGGTTTATTGTAAGCAAAGCTTCCAGAACAATAGAGGTAGAGAGGTGCTGTATGGAGAACTGAGCAGTTGGGCTAATTCTGAAATTGCTGTAATCCGTTGAAAGTTGGGGTCCACTATAAGTATTACTAAATAAGTGCCCTGCATCTATAAAATGCAGATTAAAAGCAGAGCATACCTCCAAAGGATCTGAAATTACGCCATTACTACCATTTATTTGAGATGGTAGGGCAGAGGTGGAATTATTATTAAGGGCGTTCACTTCTTTCCAGAATTTAACTGTATTTCCCTGAGAGTAAGTTATTACATTTAAAAAATGATTAGATTTAGCCTTTCTGAGAAAAGACGTGCAATGATTACGAATTTGCCGAAAGCAAGCCCAATGAGCAGGGTCTCCAGAACGCCTAGCAAGCAACCAAGCTCTTTTCCTCTTGTTGAATAGGGTAGCTAATGTCGGTGAAAACCAAGGGGTAACTCTATCCCTGATTCTCATTTTTTTCACTGGAGCATGTGTGTCTACAATAGCAACAAAGGTTTCTATAAAAAACTCTAGCGCCATATCAACATCAGTAAATTCAGAAATTAAGAACAAGTTACTATTAAAAATGTCACATAAGAACTCTTCTTCGTTAAAGTGCTTAAAGCTTCTCTTAGAGATCACCTTAGATTTTGTCCGGTGTAGTCGGGCATTTTTTATGCACCCAACCGGGCAATGGTCACTAACACCTAACTCAAAAACACCACAAGCAGAGATCTTGTCAGCCCTGTTAGAGAAGATAAGGTCTATCAGGGTGGATCTTGAATTATCCATTAAATTTGGCCTAGTAGTTTCCAGGACCATTTGTGATAAATTCAAGTAATTTGTAACTTCCTTGAGGTGTTCAGAACCAGCAACCAGTTCTGGTTCCAATCACCTAAAACCAAAAGCTCCCCATCCGAGCGCATGGAGAGCATGCTAGCTAAAGTGTCTATAGAACCTGGGTCTGCAGATGGGGGTCTGTAGATACCCACTACAACCAATGATGTTGGTTGTAGTGGAGTGGCTCTCACTGAACCTTCAGTGAGAGCTACTCAAAGCGCTTAGGGTGTGAGACAGCATTTAAAAGTGTAGTGGAAAGATTGGATTTGGTATAAATTCATACCCCACCACATCTACCTGATCTGTCGGCTCTAAATAAATTATAGTTTAAAAGAGACACTTTAGAGTCCTTGATACTTTTTTTGAGCCATGTCTCACCTAACACCAGAATGTCCGGATTAGTCTGCTTAACAAGTAACACTATAAAATCAAAATTAAGGACTAGACTCCTAATATTGTAGTGAATAATCCCCAGCCCTTTCCGATTCTTAAATGTCAATTTGGAAAATGCTGTGTCAGAATTTGGAGTAGGAATGATGACTGATGGCTGAATGGTAATATTGATTAGGTTGAAGTCATCAACAGTATGGACACAGTGCATGGTGTAACTTGAGAATGTAATAGACAGGGGGGTTTTGGGGGAACAGATATATGACACAAAGCGGCTTGATCCACATGGCTAGAGCTAAAAACTGAAGAAGGGGTTAAAACAATTGGAACGCGCCGCACTTCATATCAAGGATTAATAGCAATGTATTTAATACAATTGTTCCGTAGAGTTGAAGTGCCCCTACTATTTGGGTGCACACCATCTTTCCTGTACATACTATGGATACGCCAAAAGTAATCAAAGTTAGAAACTAGAAGATGTGCTCCTCGGAGCACAGGTCTCCGCCAGTACTGTTCCTGATTAATCCTGTCTGAAGTGTTACTTGATTAATCCTGTCTTAAGTGTTACTCCGCCATTTCTCAGCCATTTTGTGATTACTCCTGTCTTACCTCACTTTGAAAGAGACTAAGACTCTTTCAAAGTGACACATCTATTTATAGGCCGCTGATACGTCATGCGTCTCACTAGCCAATCAGAGCACACTCTTTCAACGTATTGTCACGTGTGGCTTGACCAATGTTAGCTTGGCCGAGGGGGGGGGGGGGGGGGGGGACGGAAAGTGAAAACATAGTCTCCTGGCGGAGACAATAAAGTCATATCCTAGGGCATTACAGAAATTCTGAAGCCACAGATGAAAGCTATAGATTCGGCTAAAGTGTTCAATTTTATTGGAAAGTGTTGGAATGGGGCCCGATACAATGCATCGCTTTCCCAGTCTTTCTATTGTGGAGCATAGTAGTTCCATGTCTGTTCGCATCTTTGTGGAATGTCTAGCCATGACGTCATTCGTACCCACGTGTGTAATGACAACAGTGACAGTAGGATGCAAATCAACAACAGCTGGAGCTAGTGCAATCATGTCTGATATCTTTCCTCCGGAGAGGCAGTAGGTAACAGCACCTGGGAGGACTAGATGCCTAACCAGGGAATATAGATAGAGTTATGGCACTAGACCTTTTCTAACGACCGTTGCCCAGGATAGGGGGGCAGGCGAGGATCCAACATCATCCAGGGAAGGCTGTACAATAGCCGCAGCGGCGGACGGTGACTGCCGGCTACCCCCGGGTTCGGCGGCGGCCAGGCGGGAGCACAGTGCTGACTTGCAGCAGGAGTCCCTCTATCATCTCCTCGATGGAACGAATCTCCACCTCCAGCTTGGCGACCTCCGTTTGTGGCGCCATTGGCACTGTTAAAATAACAAAGACACAACCAGCGAAGGGACAAGAAAATGGCACCAGGCAGCGGAGAACCAGCGGCAGTAAAGCAGCTGTATGGCAGGAAAGGAAACTTACACGCTCGGGCCCCTTTCGGAGCTAGAAAAGACTGAGACTCACCTGTTCTCTCAGATAGATAGCCGGACAAGACTGACAGACTCACCTGTTCTCTGAGATAGATAGCCGGACAAGACTGACAGACTCACCTGTTCTCTCAGATAGATAGCCGGACAAGACTGACAGACTCACCTGTTCTCTGAGATAGATAGCCGGACAAGACTGAGACTCACCTGTTCTCTGAGATAGATAGCCGGACAAGACTGACAGACTCACCTGTTCTCTCAGATAGATAGCCGGACAAGACTGACAGACTCACCTGTTCTCTGAGATAGATAGCCGGACAAGACTGAGACTCACCTGTTCTCTCAGATAGATAGCCGGACAAGACTGACAGACTCACCTGTTCTCTCAGATAGATAGCCGGACAAGACTGACAGACTCACCTGTTCTCTGAGATAGATAGCCGGACAAGACTGAGACTCACCTGTTCTCTCAGATAGATAGCCGGACAAGACTGACAGACTCACCTGTTCTCTGAGATAGATAGCCGGACAAGACTGACAGACTCACCTGTTCTCTCAGATAGATAGCCGGACAAGACTGACAGACTCACCTGTTCTCTCAGATAGATAGACAAAAGTCGGGGCACAGATATCGTGCAGGGGTGTTCTTCGTCAAGTTCAGCATGGGGGCCCAGGTGGTGAGTCTTTGATCTGTGTATGCAATGGACCGTGTGTGTGTGTCTGTTACGGTCTCCACACAGTACTACAATAAAGCAATGGCTCGAAGTGGAGACCCCAACATAAATTGGACACCAAACAATTTGGAAAGATTTAAATGTTCTTTATTAATTCCCACAGTGGAAATAAGGAAAACAAACAATATGAGAAATACCTTACCAAACTGAATGAATGAACCAAAAGGAGGCCTGGAGATGCCGGCAAAACTAAATAGAATGGAGGGGGGACCAGGCCACCCCCTATAGGGACGCCGAAGCTGCTCCCCCCTCCCTACCTAACAAAATAGCAATACTAAACTAAAAACTAAGCGAAAACAGGGAACTGCCGGCCATCTCCAGGCCAAACTAAAGTTAACAAACTAACTTAAAGAAAAGGCTTTATAGCCAAACAAAGGAGAGCATGGGAACTGGTGTGTTGCTGGGTCTGTGTCTGTAGAAGGACTGAAGCTGGCTGGTTTTATAGTGCCTTGATTGGGGCGGCAGCAATTACAGATCAGCTGCAGGTGTGCCAGCCTGAGTGAGAGGAGAAACAGTGGAGTTTAGTGAATGGTTGAGTCAGTGATTGAATGAATGATACATGATATGTCATGGCCACACGCAACACCCCCACCATATGATGGCGAATACCGGGAGTGCAACGTAAGGTCATTCAGCAATCAGAAAAACACTGTGACAGTGTGTCGGCCAGGACATTATCCTTGCCACGGATATGCCTAACCTCCACATTGAAATACTGCATGAAAATAGACCACCTCATTAACCTTCTGTTTGTATTCCGCATCTGGTTCAGGAAAACGAGAGGGTTGTGATCAGTATACACGAGCGTAGGCTCGCTAGAAGAGCCTACATAAACCTCGAAATGCTTTAGTGCCAAAATAAGCGCGAGCGCTTCCTTCTCAATTGTGGAATACACACGTTGATGGCGATTGAATTTCTTTGAGTAATACGAGACCGGGTGCTCAAGCCCATCATCTCCATCCTGGAGTAGGACCGCACCCGCCCCCGCATCACTCGCATCCACTGCAAGTTTAAATGGCCGCTCGAACATGGGTGCAGCAAGAACTGGAGCATTAGTTAACAAGGCTTTTACACTATCAAAGGAATGCTGACAGCTCGGAGACCATTTGTAACGCACTTTTGGGCTCAACAAGTCGGTTAATGGGGCTGCGACGGCAGAAAAGTTCTTACAGAAACTTCTATAGTATCCTGCCATTCCCAAATACCGCATTAGACCACGGCGAGTGTCAGGAGGAGGAAACGAGAGGATTGCTTCAACTTTAGAATGGACAGGCTTAACTTGACCCCGACCCACAATTTTGCCGAGGTATGTCACTGTAGCCTGCCCAAACTCACACTTAGCTAGATTTAAAGTGAGATTGGCCTCACTCAACCTGCCAAAGACTGTACGAAGCTGTTCAATGTGTTCCTCCCACGTTTTGGAATAAACGACAATGTCGTCCAAATAAGCCTCGCAGCCCGATAAACCCGACAGAACTGTGTTGACTAAACGCTGAAACGTTGCTGGAGCGTTTCGAACACCAAATGGCATTACGGTGTACTCTAGAAAAGCGTCAGGGGTCACAAAGGCAGATATAGCTTGAGCCCTAGGTGTTAACGGCACCTGCCAATAACCTTTTAGTAGGTCAAGTTTTGTAACGTACTTGGCACGGCCAACACTATCTACACAGTCATCTATCCTAGGTAGAGGATAACAGTCAGGTTTTGTGACCCCGTTCACCTTTCGATAGTCGGTGCAAAACCGATCCGAGCCATCAGATTTCATAGCCAAAAGACAGGGTGAACTCCAAGCACTTGTGCTAGGTACAGCTATGCCGTTTTCCAACATGTAGTTCACCTGTTTTTGGAGACGAAGCCTTTTTTCAGGATTAACGCGATATGCGTGTTGTTTAATTGGCGGAGAATCATTAACCTCAATATCATGCTGCAACACATGTGTGCGAGTCGGCACATCTGAGAAGAGAGTTAAATTAGAGCCAATTAAACCGATCACATCCTCACGCTGACACTGAACCAAATGCGGAAGACAATCATCAAGGTTAGCAAGCATTTCTGAGTTCTTAAGTCGCCCATGAACGACATCACTGGATATACCTACAATGTCATCTTGATCGTCCTGAGATTCAGGAAGAGGAACACTGGCGTCGCTAGACAGTGCCAGAGTTACCTTATCACCACTGGACAGTTCCGGTGCCACACTGACCTCTGCATCGTCAGTAGGGGTGGAAACAGACTGAGACTCCCTGTCAAAATAAGGCTTCAACATGTTAATATGACACAGCCGACTATGCCGTCGACGTTCAGGGGTGTCAATGATGTAGTCTCGATCGCCCACCTTCTTTTTGACTAGATAAGGGCCACTATAGCGTGCCTGCAAAGCAGAGCCGGGAATGGGCAGTAAAACGAGAACCTTATCACCAGGACTAAAACTCCTGCTTTTTGCATCTTTATCAAACCATCTCTTCATTTTACCCTGTGCAACAGTCATGTTTTGTTTTGCTAATTCACAAGCACGGAGAAGTTTGAAACGAAATTTTGAGACATAGTCAAGTAGATTTTGAGGCTTGCTATCACCCAGCCACTTTTCCTGCAAAAGTCTAAGGGGCCCTCTCACTGTGTGTGCAAAGACCAACTCGGCGGGACTAAAGCCGAGGGACTCCTGTACCACCTCACGAGCGGCAAAGAGGAGGAGATGGACACCCTCATCCCAGTCCCTGTCAAACTCAAAGCAGTAGGTACGCAACATAGACTTCAATGTCCTATGGAAACGTTCGATGGCTCCCTGACTTTCCGGGTGGTAAGCGCTTGAACACACATGGGTGATGTTAAGTTGTTTCATAACTTGCGCAAAAACACGTGACATGAAGTTAGTTCCTTGATCAGATTGTACAATTTTGGGTAGGCCGAACACAGAGAAAAACTTGACCAAGGCCTTAACAACAGCTGGAGCCGTAATTGAACGCAAAGGAATGGCTTCTGGAAAACGAGTCGCCGTGCACATGATAGTTAAGAGGAATTTGTTACCACTTTTGGTGCGAGGCAAAGGCCCAACACAATCAATTTGCACACGCTCAAACGGTTCACCAATAACTGGAATCGGGTAAAGTGGATATGGAGAGATGAATTGACTTTTTGCAACCTGGCATACATGACATGTTTTACAATGGTGACGCACGTCACCTTTAAGCCCTGGCCAGAAAAAGTACCGCAAGATACGATCAAAAGTCTTATTAATCCCAAGGTGACCAGAAAGTGGGTTATCGTGAGCTAGTTTCAAGATTTCACTTCGGTATGTTTGAGGGATAACGATCTGTTCCACCACCCCCCAACCCTCATGGGTAGACAGCTGCGGAGGTGTCCACTTACGCATAAGCACGTCATTTTTGAGGAAAACCCCAGTTGACAAATCTTCTAACTCCTCTCCTGAAATGACACAGTCAAAGAGAGGAGCTAGTGTCGCATCCCGTTTTTGATCGGCAACTAGCTGTTCACGTGACATGCATATCTTCGAGTCAAGTTTAGGCAAAACAAAAGTATTGGCAGGGGCCTCCGGAGAGACAGGTGGAGAAGCTGAACAGTCAACCAGAAAACTGTCAGACAGTTCCACCTCAACATCCATTTTCTGACGCTCGGCCATTGCCCGCGTCACAGCACAGACTGAAAACACTTTTGGAAATCTTAACGCCAAATCGTCTGAGTTTTCTGGCAGAGGAACAGCAATTACCTCTGGATTAATGAGCAATTTCCCACCAGCCAAATCATTACCTAAGAGAAGAGTCACCCCCTCAATTGGGAGTTGCGCACGCAGCCCCACCTTAACACACCCCTTGACCAAATCTGAGTCAAGATAAATGTTATGGAGTGGCAGGCCTACATACTGCATATCAAACCCCCTCACCAACACATCTGATTTAGCTGCAGACTTTTCTGAAAATGGCAACACATGCTCTAGAATTACAGACTGATTGGACGCAGTGTCCCTGATGATACTAACAGGTACCTTTGGGTCTCCCTCTGTCAGAGAGACAAAACCTTTCATTAGAAATGGCTGAAAGTCAGGGTCAGGAACGCGCACCGGCTCTTCTGAAACAGAAGGCAACAAAGACTCACTTTTAATCAACACAACCACTTTCGGTGGTTGAGACTTGTTTTTGAGAGTGTAGCATTTATTTATGGTATGACCAAGTTTTTTGCAATAGCTACAAGTTGGTCTTTCCTTAGCCCCCTCCCCACTATCTGACTTATCTGGCTTCTCCTCAACCTCCCGTTTAGCAAATGGGACAGAGGTTTTTGGGGAAACATTGTCCGAGTGAGAAAAGTTAGGTTTACGCCATGAGGAAGAATAGGAACTTCGATCCGAGGACAAATTAGTCTTATCAAAACTGTCCTTGTGGGTGAGCACATACTCGTCCGCAAGGACAGTTGCATTTGAGAGAGTCGAAGCCTTTTGCTCATTAACATAGGTTGCAATCCTATCTGGTAAACAATTCCTAAACTCCTCTAGTAGGAGGAGCTCACGCAACTGATCAAAATCTGTGACCTTTGATGACTGACACCAGCGGTCAAACAAAGCCTCCTTCTCCCGACCAAACTCTGCAAAGGTGTGACTGTCTGACTTCTTGTACCGGCGAAACTTTTGCCTATAGGCTTCAGGAACCAATTCAAATGCTCTGAGCACTGCAGCCTTGACTTTGTCATAATCTAGACTGTCACCTGGTGACAAAGATGCATATGCCTCCTGGGCTTTCCCAGTTAACACGCATTGCAGTAATAATGGCCAAAACTTTTTGGGCCATTTCAAGGCATCAGCCGTGCGCTCAAACAGAACAAAGTAATTATCCACATTTTTAACATTAAATGGAGGAATCATTCGAATGCATTTGTTAACATCAAAATCAGATTTGGTACCACTTGAATGTTGTGGCGAGGGCTGGTTTAGCTCTAACTCTTTTAGGCGGATTTCCCTCTTAGTCTGCTCTTCCAACTCCATCTGCTTAAATCTCAACTCCTGCTCTTTAAGTTTGGCTGCTGCTGTCAACTCCTGCTCTTTAAGTTTGGCTGCTGCTGTCCTCTCATTCTCCTTGTCCTGCACCTCTATTCGGCGCAGCTCTAGCTCCAATTCCAACCTCCTAATACTCTGATCAGGAGCAGCCTGTTTGGCCGGTGAAGCGGCTATACCAGGATCTGGCAACATGCCTTGCTGAAACAATGCAGTATGCACTTCATGCTTTACAGTTTTCTTTGCTTGAGTCTTTGAGACTGTGACCTTGTAGTGATCAGCAATAGAAATTAAATTATCCTTGGTACATTTTCTGAATGCTTCCAGGGAAGGCTGTTTCACAAAATCTTCCAGCTTAAACTCCATTTTGAAACTTACTTTTAACCTTTCTGTATTGAAACTCTATCGCAAAGCGACAATAAACAAGCGGAAAAATTGCAAAAAAGCAATATTGGCCTAAACCACAAAACGCTTGAAACAAAATACAAATTAGGCAAAAAGCCAATGCTTGATGAGACACAGAACCAGCAAGTGAAAAACACTGCCCAAGACAACACTCAGCAAAAATGGTGTCTTAACAAAGTGGTGTGTACAAACTTGGGTCTACCAATGCAAATAACAAATATATCAGAAACTCAGTAGTCATAAGCCAAATTAACTTAATGCTGATGCAACTGATATACTTTGCAAACAAATGTATCCGAAACTCAGTAGTCATAAGCCAAATTAACTTAATGCTGATGCAACTGATATACTTTGCAAACAAATGTATCCAAAACTCAGTAGTCATAAGCCAAATTAACTTAATGCTGATGCAACTGATATACTTTGCAAACAAAATATAGCCCAAACTTAATTCAATGAATTTAATGAAGGTAGAAAAAATAAATCCAAACCTTCAACTTAATGTGCACACCAACAAAGATCAACTGATCTTAATCAATTATGGAGAAAAGAAAAAAAAAAAATAGTTTTGACGAGCCCCCATTATGTTACGGTCTCCACACAGTACTACAATAAAGCAATGGCTCGAAGTGGAGACCCCAACATAAATTGGACACCAAACAATTTGGAAAGATTTAAATGTTCTTTATTAATTCCCACAGTGGAAATAAGGAAAACAAACAATATGAGAAATACCTTACCAAACTGAATGAATGAACCAAAAGGAGGCCTGGAGATGCCGGCAAAACTAAATAGAATGGAGGGGGGACCAGGCCACCCCCTATAGGGACGCCGAAGCTGCTCCCCCCTCCCTACCTAACAAAATAGCAATACTAAACTAAAAACTAAGCGAAAACAGGGAACTGCCGGCCATCTCCAGGCCAAACTAAAGTTAACAAACTAACTTAAAGAAAAGGCTTTATAGCCAAACAAAGGAGAGCATGGGAACTGGTGTGTTGCTGGGTCTGTGTCTGTAGAAGGACTGAAGCTGGCTGGTTTTATAGTGCCTTGATTGGGGCGGCAGCAATTACAGATCAGCTGCAGGTGTGCCAGCCTGAGTGAGAGGAGAAACAGTGGAGTTTAGTGAATGGTTGAGTCAGTGATTGAATGAATGATACATGATATGTCATGGCCACACGCAACAGTGTCACTGTCTCTCCTTCCTTACACTTAAGTGTCAAAAGCAACCGTTGAAAATGACAGATTGATCGAGAGGTCAACTATTTTGCATATATACATATCTATGCATGGCGAAACATCACATAGATATACAGTATATATAGATGAGTGACCAATACAGCTAACGAACAGGCCAACCGCCGGTACTCTGCATATATACATACCTATGCATGGCGAAACATCACATAGATATACAGTATATATAGATAAATACCAACAGTTAACCTGCTCATCAGCTGCCCCGGTCACCCTGCCATAAGTCTAAGCACATTAATTTAACAAAGGTTAAAGGCAACATTACATACTTCGACATGAATGCTTCTACAAGTATGAACTTAGTATAGACACTTAACATTATACTACTGTATCTATATAATACTATACTATCTCAATTATACTATACATTTGCTATCATACTATTTCCCTCCTTGACCTGCCACCCGGCGGGGCACACAGCATAGGAATTTTGCAGAGGCCAGGGTGCCACCCTCCTTGACCGTTCACAACATGTAATAGGAAACACAACAAAACAACTTTCCTGTGCCTTATGCACAGGTCAATCGACATTATTCTCGGGCTGTACAAAATTGTACAATTCTCTTCTGCACCCAATGACCTGTTTCAGAGAAATGGAGGGTTAACGACAGCAAAAGTGTACACGTCTCTCCTGCAAGCAGTCGACCTATTTTAGAGAAATGGAAGGTTAACCACAACATAAACACGCTTAAGTCTTTCGAACCTCCCCACTACCCTTGGTCAATCAGTGGTATCCTGGCAAAGGGAATAAAAGTTCGGTCAATGATCAGCAAAGACATTGGATACATTTTGCGCCACGATTGATGATGTAAAGTATGGACTCTTTTGAAGACAGTGTAGTTTTCAGCCAGTCCACCGCAACTGGCAACAAACTGCAAAGCAAATGTCAGCAATGTATGAAATCACTTGACATCCATTCTGCAACCAAGACCCGGCATGTTCTCATAATGTACACCAAAGCACTGACCATTAACATAACAGGGAGATATTCTGAGCACCACAAACAAACATATAGTTTCGCTTTCGGTTTATCACATCAAAATAGCATGACAGAAGCCACCAAGTACACCACCCCGAAGTGTGCACCCTTCAGAGGCCGTGGACCGTGCAGCTACTGTCTGTAGTCATAAATGTTCTGCCAAGCATCACCCAACGTGCTTGTGAGCCTCTCGACAACACAGCCTAACTCAAGTGCTACCTTTCAATTCACGTCACTTAATGTTATAAACTTATCTTGCTATGGTTCACCCTGTCCACCCTGCCACAGTGTGATCAATTTATCGCTGCAGAAATCCATACTCTTCTAATGTTGGAATGCAACCTGTTTATGTTTCTCTTCGCTTAAATAATTGTATTATTTTGCCCACTTGTGACATAAAAATACTGAACACTTAACCTTAAGCCCTATTTTAGCTATAGCCAGGCTGTTCATCTGCAGTCCGATCCTTTGAGGGCTCCATCATGTTGCCTTTGCTTTGGCCTTGTGCCTCCAACATCTGCAGGTTGTCCTTTTCCATCCTTGTGTGGTACGAATGTCTCTGCATTAATGTTGAGGCCCTTTTCAAAGTAGGATTCCATTCCATTCAATTTCTGAGAAGCAGCACTCTGCACCCTTGAGCCAGAGGTTCTCAAAACATTCAGCATTGTCACCGATGCGGCTATGTCTGCTTCAAGCTGAAGTTGTTCCTTTAGTTTTCTTATGTGAGCTTCCTGTTCTTCTAGAGCATGCTTTTGTTCAAGCAACTTTTGCCGAGCCATTAAAGCAGCCATTTCAGCCTCGGCTTTAAAGGGGCTACACCATGAATTAAAAATATATATATTATATATAAATATTGCCCCCTAATACGTTTTAAACAGGTTGTAAGCCTAAAAAACATCCAGATATTTTTTCTCACAATCTGACTGTCTGTCATTCCAAGCTTTTTCAGCTGCAATACCAAAACGTCCTATTGGGCAGGGGGGAGCTACTGAGCAATTCTGTCTGGCCATCGTCAATGCAAAATCTGTGCAAGTGACATCACTTGCACAGCCATTCTGAAATGGCCTGTTCAGACACGCCCATTCAGGAAATCCATGAAATGAGCATGAATGACTGAATGTTAAAAAAAAATATTTTTTTGGGTACAAGAGACACTGGGGAGGCCAAAAAATACTAAAAACCTAAAAAAAAAATGAAATTCATGGTGTAGCCCCTTTAACACATGCAGATGCAGTAGAGGAAACCTTTGATCTCATTGAAACATGAGTCTTGTTGCTAAGGTTTGATATGCTGTCATATGGTTGAACATCCTCCTGAGCATCATAAACATTATGTGACTGAAGCACAGTCATTTCCACATTTTCCAAATTTTCCACATCCCCATGTTCTCCATTTTCCTCCTCAGCAGCCTCATGCTGCTGGGGCCTTTCAGTAGGCCTGTTATGAGCCTCTAGCTGGGGTTGGCTTGGTGGTCCTCTGGCTACTGAGAACCAGGCGTTAACATCTTCAATGCATCCATCTTTATATTTATTGACCTTTGAGAACCAGTTATTTTTGCTTGTTCATCAAGTGGAATAATAGTCATTAGAGAATCATGCAGTGCATTGTCATTTTCAGACACTTTCATCAAGGCATCAAGTTGTGCTTTAACCAGTGAAACATTTTTCTCATCTTTCATGAGCTCTTTAATAGAGCTTATCAGAGCCTTTGTTTCCTCCACTTTCTTTTTGCGTTCCTTTTGGATTGATTCGATTTTATTTGCCAGGGCCTTTTCAGTGAGGTTTATTCTCCTTTTTTCCCATGTCCTTTCTTCCAACATGTGAACCAACTTTTGTTCCACTCATTTTGAATGAACAACGAAATGATCACAGTCAGTGAGAATCCAATACAAAGCCACATAAACAGCCACAGCGATCGCAAAGAGAGCAGCCAGCTCACGTTAATCGTTTGTCACACACACACACACACACACACACACACACACACACACACACACACACACACACACACACACACACACACACACACACACACACACACACACACACAATAAAAGCTTGGCCCGGCGGGCCGCGCACACACATCAGTGTATTCAAGTTCACCACAATGACAGTTTCCACTCAGCAGCAGAACCAGCTCAAACTGTTCCAAACGAACCAACATGGGTCAACAGCAGAACCAAAAACGGGTCGGGTTACGTTACCGCTCGTCCTCCGTGATACGCTCCGTTCCGTGGTGTGTGTGTGTGTGTGTGTGTGTGTGTGTGTGTGTGTGTGTGTGTGTGTGTGTGTGTGTGTGTGTGTGTGTGTGTGTGTGTGTGTCCGCGGCTCCGTGCGTGCCTGCGTGCATGTCATTCCATTGTTTGTTTGTTTGTTGCATGCGTTGCTCGCTTGCTCCGCGTCCAACGTGTGATTTTTCGTGTCCTTCCGTGGCTCCAATCCGTCTCCTTTGTGTCACTCTTTGCTAACAAATGTATGGCGACGACCAAACATATTTATTTAGTCACCGAGAGGCTATATCGGGGGGAAAGTTTACTTGCCAGACGCGCTGCTTGTCATTAAAATCACTGTTCCAAGGTACTGAGTTTGTTCATTGTATTAAAGTTTAAAAGGTATTTCATTTAGGCTATACCGTGCGGTTAGCAAAGTTGGACTTCCCCCATTCACCCCCTCTCCATTTCAGTGATAAAAACCGCAGGTGAACAGCTGACTTTACTACCACTGTCTGACTGACGTAGCACCAACACCACGTGACCTCTTTGTGAATGACATGATCAATGAATCAATTAAAACCCATAACAACCCATTATAGCTGCCTATACCTGTCACCAACGGTGGCTCCTTACGGATCGTCACAATATATGCTAAAAACGCACTGTAGAATAAAAAACAATTAAAAAACAAGTTGGAGTTGGTGTTTAATAAAACATGAAAATGACTAGGACAACCTTTTCGATCCCATTAATTTCAATTCTATGTTTTTATAGGCATTTCTGCAGGCTTTGTATAACGTAGTGGTTCTACAAGCAAGCACATCAGTGCAGGTGGTTTCAGAGTTACTTCTCTGAAGCAAGAGTTACAAGGTCTTATACATTTATTGTGAAAAAAATTACAGCAATTCATTGATGTGAAAAAAGGAAATTTACTTTTACTTTTACTTAAGTATTTTATGTGTTTTTAAAAGCATACTCTTGATTACTTAAGTACATTTAAAAGCAATTACTTTTATACTCTTACTCGAGTAACATTTTGACTGGGCTACTTTTACTTGTAGTGGAGTAAATTTAACCAAGGAGTATCAGTACTCTTACTCAAGTACTGGGGTCGAGTACTCTGTCCACCTCTGTCAATATGAGCTCTCCGGTGCACATGACCTATTAAATTGATTATTTTTCATAACTGATTAACTGTTGCAGTTGTTTAGTTGATGTATATATATATGACAGTTGGTTTTTGGAACCGACACAATTTATTTTGCTAACAAAATTGCTTATTAGATTGATGTTGCTTGGCCATATACTCGCTATAATACCAGCTTTCATGAGGTCTAGAGATTTAGCATGGTGCATTGTTGACATTTTCTGTCAGTTGAAATCTATCTCCGGTTGATAAAGTGACTTTAACCCTGGTGTCCTAATGCATTTTCACACTCATCTCTGTATGGCTTTCTTTTTCTTGACGTCCCTGCAGTGAATGGCAACGTGAAGGAGGAACCCATCGACAACAAAACCTCCCAGCAGATTCAGGAGCTTGTGGCCACGTTGACCAATCAGTCTGGCCTGGACATCATCCGTATCCACAAGCCTTTCCACACAGACAAGCCCAGCATCCAGGGACAGTGGCATCCTTTCACCAACCCACCACCTTCTATGGCCCCAGTTATACCTTCTATTGGCCCATTCTATAGGCTCAGTTATACCTTCTATTGGCCCATTCTATAGGCTCAGTTATACCTTCTATTGGCCCTGTTATACCTTCTATAGGCCCAGTTATACCTTCTATTGGCCCAGTTATACCTTCTATTGGCCCAGTTATACCTTCTATAGGCACAGTCACACCTTCTATAGGCCCAGTTATACCTTCTATTGGCCCATTCTATAGGCCCAGTTATACCTTCTATAGGCCCAGTTATACCTTCTATTGGCCCAGTTATACCTTCTATAGGCACAGTCACACCTTCTATAGGCCCAGTTATACCTTCTATTGGCCCAGTTATACCTTCTATTGGCCCAGTTATACCTTCTATTGGCCCAGTTATACCTTCTATAGGCACAGTCACACCTTCTATAGGCCCAGTTATACCTTCTATAGGCCCAGTTATACCTTCTATTGGCCCAGTTATACCTTCTATTGGCCCAGTTATACCTTCTATAGGCACAGTCACACCTTCCATAGGCCCAGTTATACCTTCTATTGTCCCATTCTATAGGCCCAGTTATACCTTCTATTGGCCCATTCTATAGGCCCAGTTATACCTTCTATTGGCCCAGTTATACCTTCTATAGGCCCAGTTATACCTTCTATTGGCCCATTCTATAGGCTCAGTTATACCTTCTATTGGCCCTGTTATACCTTCTATTGGCCCAGTTATACCTTCTATAGGCCCAGTTATACCTTCTATTGTCCCATTCTATAGGCCCAGTTATACCTTCTATTGGCCCATTCTATAGGCCAAGTTATACCTTCTATTGGCCCAGTTATACCTTCTATAGGCCCAGTTATACCTTCTATAGGCCCAGTTATACCTTCTATTGGCCCATTCTATAGGCTCAGTTATACCTTCTATTGGCCCTGTTATACCTTCTATTGGCCCAGTTATACCTTCTATAGGCCCAGTTATACCTTCTATTGGCCCAGTTATACCTTCTATTGGCCCAGTTATACCTTCTATAGGCCCAGTTATACCTTCTATTGGCCCAGTTATACCTTCTATTGGCCCAGTTATACCTTCTATAGGCCCAGTTATACCTTCTATTGGCCCAGTTATACCTTCTATAGGCCCAGTTATACCTTCTATTGGCCCAGTTATACCTTCTATTGGCCCAGTTATACCTTCTATAGGCCCAGTTATACCTTCTATTGGCCCAGTTATACCTTCTATTGGCCCAGTTATACCTTCTATAGGCCCAGTTATACCTTCTATTGGCCCAGTTATACCTTCTATAGGCCCAGTTATACCTTCTATTGGCCCAGTTATACCTTCTATTGGCCCAGTTATACCTTCTATAGGCCCAGTTATACCTTCTATTGGCCCAGTTATACCTTCTATAGGCCCAGTTATACCTTCTATTGGCCCATTCTATAGGCTCAGTTATACCTTCTATTGGCCCATTCTATAGGCTCAGTTATACCTTCTATTGGCCCAGTTATACCTTCTATAGGCCCAGTTATACCTTCTATTGGCCCATTCTATAGGCTCAGTTATACCTTCTATTGGCTCAGTTATACCTTCTATTGGCCCAGTTATACCTTCTATAGGCCCAGTTATACCTTGTATAGGCCCAGATGTGCGCGCGCGCGCGCACACACACACACACACACACACACACACACACACACACACACACACACACACACACACACACACACACACACACACACACACACACACACACACACACACACACACAGAACGTTAACGGTGAACACTGACAAAGTCAGGTATAGAGCAGGATCGCGCCGCTAAAAATCACACCCAGTGTGAAGAGAGTGGTGCCTTTGAAAGTGTAACTGGTTGCATCCTTGTGTTGCAATCAGCAACAATATGTTGTCACGTGACACGTGACAACATATTGTCACGTGTCACGTGAAGCTTGACCAATCAGCCGTGCTCAAATATACGGACGGACGGACACACGGACGGACGGACATACGGACACACGGACAAAGTCAAATGTAGGAGTGGTTGGCACCACTCAAAAATCACACCCTGTGTGAAGGAAGCGGTGCCTTTGATGAGCCCCGTATTGATGTTGTCATCAATGTTTGTTTATTGGACAGACACACACCCGGACAGACACACGGACACCCGGACACACGGACACACAGACAAAGTCAGATATAGAGCGGTTGGCACCGCTAAAAATGGATGATTAAAAGAATGAAAAGAGAGAAAACTGTACAATAAGGCTCGCCCCCCCTTTAAATGACGTAGTTATGGATATCTAAAATGACGTAGTTTTGGATATCTAAAATGGTAGTTTGTCTTAGTAAGAACTGCATTGTAGATATCTGAAAGAGTACATCCTCCTAGTAAGAATTCTATTGCAGATATCCAGAATGTTGGTTTTAGATATCCAGAATGCAGTTACGGATATCCGAAACTAAAAGCCCAATACACATGAATGGGAAAAGTGACGTCATTCCTCCTAGGAAGAATGACGTTTCGGATATCTCAAATGACAGTTCCTCCTAGGAGGAATGTCATTATGGATATCCGAAACGTTAGTTTTGACTAGGAAGAACTGAATTATAGATATCTAGTATACATATTCAGTCTAGCTATTACATGTTAAAACAGCCACTTGTATTTTTTTACGGATTTTAAGATATCTGAAATAGAATCTTGACTAGGAGAAATTAAATTATAGATATCTTGAAATACAATTTCTACTAGTAAGAATGTCAATATGGATATCTTTAATTACAATTATGACTAGTGAGAATACAGTTTTGACTAGGAGAAACGTGTTTTTGGCTATCTAAAACATATATTACAGATAGGAGCATGGTTCGATTAAATGTTAAAACGGCTTGCCATATAATGTCCTATAAGGCTGGATCACTAGAGGAAACATAGTTCTTAGTCTTGCACTGCTGCTTGGTGTTAAAGCTCTCTCTGTAGTTGTTCTCATGGGCCTGGAAGTCCCACCTGAACGTCAGGTAGCGTGTGGGCTGCGGGTAGATTCAACCGGTGAGAAGCTACATAGTCCACAGAAGTTGCAAGTGCATCCACTGTACGCTGTACCTACTACACTGACGATGGTAGTTACAACGGGCAGTTTGATAGACCCTCCAGAAAAACGCGGGCTAAAATCCTTGATTCTGCGACGAAATATGCAATTTTTTTTGCAATTTTATGCGGTGAAATTGCGGGAAGTTGCGAAATATGCGGAAAGTTGTGAAATATGCGGCAATATGCGAAATATGCGAAATATGCGGAATATGCGAAATATGCGAAAAGTTGCGAAAAATGCGAAATATGTTAAAAGTTGCAAAATATGCGGAAATATGCGAATCGCATATTATGCGATGCGATGCGGCCTTTTTGAAAAAACGTTACCCCCGCATAATTATGCGCCATTTTGCTGATTATGCGGTAAATTCTGCGATCGCATAAACGCATTTTTCTGGATGGTCTAAGTTTAACGTCATGGCCAGGACACACACACACGCACACGCACACGCGCACGCACGCACGCACGCACGCACGCACGCACGCACGCACGCACGCACGCACACACACACGCATACGCACGCACGCACGCACGCACGCACGCACGCACGCACGCACGCACACACACACGCATACGCACGCACGCACGCACGCACGCACGCACGCACGCACGCACGCACGCACGCACGCACGCACGCACGCACGCACGCACACACACACACACACACACACACACACACACACACACACACACACACACACACACACACACACACACACACACACACACACACACACACACACAGGTCCGGGGTGTAGCGCGTGCAGATACGCAGGATCTGGAAGATACGTACAGTAGTTATTACACGCATGCACACGCACACACACACACACGCACGCACACACACACGCACGCACAAGCACACACTCACTCTCACACACGCACGCACACGCACACACACACACACGCACGCACGCACACACACACGCACACACGCGCGCGCACGCACGCACGCACGCACGCACGCACGCACGCACGCACGCACGCACGCACGCACGCACGCACGCACGCACGCACGCACGCACGCACGCACGCACGCACACACACACACACACACACACACACACACACACACACACACACACACACACACACACACACACACACACACACACACACACAGCAGATAGAGAGAGAGAGAGAGAGAGGCATTGTCTTCTTAATGTACTCCCCCCCCCCCTCCCCCTTGGGCTCCATTGAGTGGTAAAAAGATGATGTTGTTATCAGCACTAAGGGCTGAGTGAGCATTCCTCTTGTGGAAGATATTGTCTGTGCCTCGGCAGACACTCACTGAAAGGAGAGAGTGATGGAGATGATCCTCTCCTCCTCTCTCCCCTCTCCTCCCTCTCTCCTCTGACAGTGTATCAAACCCTCAGCCTCTCTCTCTCTCTCTCTCTTATCGCTGCCGTTTCACAGCCGAAGCCCCCCAGACAATTACCAGAGTGTCTTTATTCACACACAGGACCCCCCGATACCCAATTAGTCTCCCACTCCCACTCACACTGTGTCAGGAGGATGAACCCCGTCATCACTACAACTTAACTCTCCTGTTTAAATGCAGATGAGCTGAACCGGGAAGAACAACAGCATCCAGAGGGTTAACGTTCTGAATAACCTCATGTTTATAATGTCTCCTCATGTTCGTACGGAGGAGAGGGAAGGCATACGCTCTGTGTGCGTGCGTGCGCGTGCGTGTGCGTGTGTGTGTGTGTGTGTGTGTGTGTGTGTGTGTGTGTGTGTGTGTGTGTGTGTGTGTGTGTGTGTGCGTGCGTGCGTGCGTGCGTGCGCGCGCGCGCGCGCGCGCGCGCGCGCATGTGTGTGTCCGTGTGTGACCCATTGAGACCTGAAGCCGATTCTACATGTCTCCTAAATCCCAACAGTTTTCTGAAAAACTGTATGTTTCTATATCAGTGGTGCTCAATCTTTTTCATGTCAAGGACCCCCAAAATGATATGTATTTGGCCACCGACCCCCATCAAAATATGTTGTTCCAGGGACCCCCCAGAGGCAAAGATTCGAGTTAAAAATGTTCGCTTTAAAAATATATATATTCAAAGATTTGCACACATTTTCACAAATTTTCAAAAATAGCAGATCTACAAGCTCGTAGCGCGGCACTCGGTGCCGCGCTATGAGCTTGTATATCTGCTATTTTTGAATAGCCAAAGTGTAAAATAATGCTTTTTAGCTCAAATCTAAAAATGACACAGTTCCAGGTCTTAATGGGTTAAAGCGTATCACTGTGAAGAATCACCACGCGGCTCGATGTGGCTGTCTGGTTTTGAACCGACCACATTATCTCGGTCACCATGCCCTCGAGCAAGGCAGCTAAAGATAACCGTGCAAAATTATTCCGTTTTTGAGGCAAATTATTCTCATCAGTCATGAGTTCAGTTTAAAGTAAAGAGAGGTTCCATAAGACAGAAGAATCTTTCTCCCAGACATTTCACGCTGTCTTAACTCACGTCACATGCATTTAACTGACTGTCATGATGAATTACTGCGTATACATTTATGTAAGGGTGGAATAATTCTACACTCAAAAAAATATGCAAGTAAAGTAAAAAGTACCTCAAGATCGTACTTCACCACTTAGACCCAATATACCTTGTTGACCTAGCCTGGTTCCAGACGAATCTGCCTTTGCAAAAAAAAAAAAAAACCTCTGCAGATTAGTTCTGGCCCCTCTCAATAGAGATTGGATTTCTCTCCCTCCAAAGTTGTGAGGGACCAATCAGGGTCAGTATGCAAATATGGGGCGGGTTTATCACCAGAGGCTTTTTTTTTATTTGCCCCTCGGAAATGCAGGTTCCACACAGAGATTCCAGACTAATATCTACACAGTGATATTAGTCTGGCCATGCCAGGCTATTGTTGACCGGTGTCCCCCATGGGCCTATAATAAGACCCCTTCTTTTTGTCTAAAAGCCAAAAGTGGCTCATCCGTTTCCATCTGCTTCTGTTCTCTGCGTCTTCCTCGGTCCCTCCATTCACCTGCATGTCCTCTCTGTCACCTGCATCTATGTATCTATCTATCCATCCCTCCCAACATGTCTAAACCAGTGGTTCTCAAACTTTTTCATGTCAAGGATCCCCAACTTGACACTTATTAGCCCGTGGACCCCCATTTGAAAAGATATGCCATGGACCCCCATAAGAGAAGATTTTTTACGGCTCTAGCAGTGATTCTCAACCATTTTAATTTCGAGGACCCCCAGTTTGACATGCGTTAGGGCTACGGACCCCCATTTAATGGCATTTCTATCTCTGGGACCCCAGTTTGTATTGTAAAATCAATGTTAATGTAACTCTGAGAGTGTACAAATGGAACCAAATGGACCCGTTAGGGTCCATTTGGTTCCATTTGTACACTCTCAGAGTTACAGACCCATACGGGTCCATTTGGTTCCTAATCTATCATTTAGCTGGGGACCCCCTGGAACTCCCTCAAATACCCCTGGGGGTCCCCGGACCCCACTTTGAGAACCAACGGTCTAAACCATCTCAACCTCACCTCTCTCGTTTGATCCCCAAACCTTCTAACCAGGTCTGATCCTCTAATGTAGTCAAACTCCATCCTGTCCTTCCTTGTCATTCCTGATGAGAATCATAGCATCCTCAATTCAGCTCCGCCTCCTGTCTTTGTGTCAGTGCCAGCGTGTCCAGGCCGTACATCATGGCTGCTCTCACTGCCATATTATACATCTTCCCTCAAATGACTTTTCAGGGTTAGTAAATTGAAACATTTGTAAATGTTAGGCGGGGCGGAGATGCTCGGCATTCCTTACCAAACGACTGTCTTAATCCACTGCCTCTCACCGTCAGATTACATCTTTATCATTCAGATTACATCTGTATCGTTCAGATTACATCTGTATCATTCAGATTACATCTGTATCATTCAGATTACATCTTTATCATTCAGAATACATCTGTATGATTCAGATTACATCTGTATCATTCAGATTACATCTTTATCATTCAGATTACATCTTTATCATTCAGATTACATCTTTATCATTCAGATTACATCTGTATCATTCAGATTACATCTTTATCATTCAGATTACATCTTTATCGTTCAGATTACATCTGTATCGTTCAGATTACATCTGTATCATTCAGATTACATCTGTATCATTCAGATTACATCTTTATCATTCAGATTATATCTGTATCATTCAGATTACATCCGTATCATTCAGATTACATCTGTATCATTCAGATTACATCTGTATCGTTCAGATTACATCTGTATCATTCAGATTACATCTGTATCATTCAGATTACATCTTTATCATTCAGATTATATCTGTATCATTCAGATTACATCTTTATCGTTCAGATTACATCTGTATCATTCAGATTACATCTGTATCAGCCTGTGGATCAACTGCACTCTACTGTACGAGATAACATGGTCTCAATGTAGACACACCCCCACACACTCACACACACACACACACACTCACTAAGGTTTTACTGATAAATACATTTGCACCAATTTGTTTTGCAAGACAATGCGCCTGAAAATGTCAAATCACATAGAAAGATGAAATACTGAATATCTGATCCACTGGAAGTGAACAGAAGTATTCTCATTAAAGACATGTTACTTTATTTTAATTAAATTGTAGTTTGTGGGATTCTAAGAGGATGAATGGAGCTCCTACATCTACCATGGGACACAGTCATGGAATTCCACAGAGTAACGGCCCATCATAGAAGAGTGTCACACAAAGGAGTGAAAATAGCAGATCTACAAGCTCACGCGACGCGTTGTGAGCTTGTAGATCTGCTATTGTCACTGTTTTAAAAATAATAATAAAAAGGGAACGGTCGTACAAGGTTTCCACGGCGACAGCAAGGATGTGCTGTCAGTCACACCGCTGCCTTTGATGTACGACGACACCACACACACACACACACACACACACACACACACACACACACACACACACACACACACACACACACACACACACACACACACACACACACACACACACACACACACACACACACCTTTCCCCTGTCAGTGTCACTTCATTTGTTTTGCAGCGGTAAATGTCTCTGTCCTATAATATATAATATCATATTTTCCTCTTCTCACCACAGCAGCATATATTTATAAAATCTCATCTTTCTTTCCTTTTTTTTCCCCCTCCTTCCCTCTCAGAATGTGAAGTCAGCAGCCTGGATGTACAGTAATGTCTTTCATATGTCAGCCTGATGCACACACACACACACACACACACACACACACACACACACACACACACACACACACACACACACACACACACACACACACACACACACACACACACACACACACACACACACACACACACACACACACACACACACACACACACACACACACACAGACACACACACACACACACACACCGCTCATTGCTTCCTGCAGACCCAGCGATGTTGAAGGTTTTTTTTCCCATCCTGGAGGAGAATCTGTTTCTGTGAGTTTCTCTGACGTCCATTTCCTTCTTGGACAGTTTGGAGGGGGGGGGGGGGGATTAGGACTTATGATTTACATTTAAAGGAGGAGCTCACCCAAAAGATGACTTATTTTCTATCAATTGCACACCCCATGAAGCCTTCAATCCATGGATTATTTTTGTTTTTGTCGCATTCCTAAGACAATAATTTGATTCCCGTCTCCTACCGTCTAATGTATCTGGTAGGAGACACAAAGTAGATTATTTACACCCGGTCATCAAATTATTGTCTTAGGAATGCCACAAAAACAAAAATAAATCCATGAATTCAAGGCTTCATGGGGTGTGTAATTGATAGAAAAGATGTAATTTTTTGGGTCAACTACTCCTTCAATGTGTTGAACAGGAGGCAGAGCGGCTGCTTGGGGTTCAAACCCGGGCTCCCCCTGTGTTACGTGTCAAAGTGCCTTTGAGCAAAACACTGAACTCCCAACTGTGTGTGTGTGTGTGTGTGTGTGTGTGTGTTTTAAGGTGTGTGTGCACCGTGCTTTAAGGGTTCTAACACTTATCATGAGAGAGAGAGAGAGAGACACACACACACACACACACACACACACACACACACACACACACACACACACACACACACACACACACAGAGAGAGAAAGAGAGAGACAGAGAGAGAGAGAGAGACGAGCGGCAGCCAATGGATCATTGACTTGAAGTCCTGAGAGAGGAGACTCTACACTGTTACATCAGGACTTTATCCTTTCAGCACAAATGTCTGACTATCTATGTCTGTAGATCTGCTATTTTTGAGGAAAATAAATTGTGAAAATGTGTGCAAATCTTTGAATATAAATATACATTTTTAAGCAACATAAGTTTTTTTTTTCAAAAACTGTAAGGATTTATAATCCCCAGATACAAAGATTTGAGTTACAAAAGTTCGCTTCAAAATCATATACATGCAAAGGATTTGCACACATTTTCAAGATGAAAAAAAACATATAGCAGATCTACAAGCTCAATGCCGCGTTACGAGCTTGTATAAAAACAATGGGTAAAAATCTAAAATCCGTATGCGTTCCCAGATTGAAGGGCTTAGAATAGAGTGGAGAAGGAGTTTAGTTCATTTATTTCTCATCATGATTTTGCTTTGTTTGTTTCTGTCCATTGAACCTGCATCTGAACTGAAGTGGATGTGTGAATGGTTCCTTTATGCAGAGCTTATATAGAGCTGACATTTTTGCACGACACTGTTTACGACGACATTGGTGTCCCCAGGACACTAAGTTTAAAACAATAATGTTGAACTTTGGTCATGTAGAACCTTGGCTTGTAAAACTATAGAGCACCGAAGTCTGACGTAATGTACACATCCTACCCGGGTTGCGGTTTATTTCCTCCATTCAGAATCCCCATAGACGTGTTTAATATCACGTCAAATAAGAACTGTGTTCCAAAAATAAACAAATGACCGCGGTGGTTTGACCCTTATGGATATGAAGCATCAACTGACGGTGAGAAAACGATAATGTTACTGCGGCCAAATTAGTTACATTTTCACCAGAAACAGACTGTATCAAATATGAGTGACTGACTATCATAAACGATACAGAGACACCTCCCTGACAGTGTGTTTATTTTTGGAGCACTTACATGAGACGATTCTAAGATGACCCAATGTTATTCTCCATAGAGAAATGACTTCCGCAACCCAGGGGATGAACGAGTGACGTCAGGACTTCAGTACTCTGTACCAGGGATATAATCTGTTGCTTCTGTTGCTCTGTGATCAAGGAACCAGAAATGGCAATTCCATTTATTATTGTCAGTTATTTTTTTACAGCAAATTTAGATTTAGTTTTAGTCTTTTAAATTGAGTTTTAGTCATATTTTAGTCACCTGAAATATTTTAGTTTTAGTCTAGTTTTAGTGGGATAAATATCCTAAGATTTTAATGGACTAAATCTACAGCTGATTTAGTTCAAACTAAAATGTATTTTGGCGGTGCCTTGATGGCGTCATAATGCCCGATTTATACAGTACTTACTGCCTGCCGAAAATAGCTGATCTACAAGCTCACAACGTGTAACGCTGCGACACGTTGTGAGCTTGTAGATCGGCTACTCTCAGGCCGCACTCCTGTACACAACCAAGCATAAAATGACTTGTCTTTATTTGTTGACCAACAAATAAAGACAAGGGGGGGAGGGCGTGGGGGCCTGCTCTCAGCAGAAGGAGCAATGTTCTCACTAAATAAGTGTAGAGGAATATATTGTGGAGTTTCAGCTACTACGCATCCCAGAAATATATAGCTTATAAAGGATTTGTAATTTGTAAGGAAATGTAAATATAGCATCTCATTTAGATGTAGGCCTACGTAGGTTTATATATGGTTTTCCAAGGACTATAGCCGTTTCACTCATGATACAATGTATCTTTCATAACAGATACATACATGTGCCAGATAATCCCCTACTACAAAACATTTCAGTCATTCAGTCAGACTTCACTGTAGCCTATAGACGGGTTTCCTGTTAGTAAACATGAGAGGAATATGACCGCGCAGAGGAGGGGGAAGCCTATGGGTGCGTTTGGAAATTACGCACCGGAGCACACTCGCCTATTAGTTTGTATTGGCCAGTGCGCTCACTGCCGCTCAGGGCTGTATTTTCGAACGCGCCTTTCACCCGGGCATGCGCAGATTGCGCATTCTGCTCTGTGATGACGTCGCGCGGAAATCCGTCTATAGGAGCCTTTTCATAAATGATATTTGTACTTAGGCTGTCGTGAAAGTTTATAATATTTAGAGAAATTTTAAAGTTTCAAATACAAAAGTAGTAGTAGTCGCTGGGCTCAGTTAAAACAGCCCTAAAAGCTAATCTTTCTGGAGGCCAAAAGAGGAGGCAGTACCAGTTTCCCGGGTAGACAGACGACCCCCCCCCCCTTTTTTTGTACAAATCACTTGTCTTTTCATGCTTTTTGCTTTTTTTGTACATAGTGTTATTTTTTCTCTGTATTTTTATGTTGATATTTGAACTGTTTAGTTGCTACTATATATGTCTATGAAATGAATACCAAGGACCTCAACGGAAACAAGTCCACAAGGACTTTTTTGGACGGACCTTTTAGAGAAAAAGTATTATAAATGTAACTGTGTTGTTTTACATTCTTTTTGCCTAATAAAAATGTGCAGTAGTTGTGAATTATCAAGCTGGACATTTACACTGAATGTTTCCTTTATCCTCATCTTGGCTCTAATGCACGTAACTGTTTCACCAGGTTTTATTTGTGTTGTTTCTCATAAAGCGTGCATCCATTGTCCATCAACAACACAGCCGTCTGTGCTGCGACTTCTGTGCGCTGACTAGGGGCGTAGCTGATCTACAAGCTCACAAAGCGTCGCATCGCGACGCTTTATGAGCTTGTAGATCTGCTATTTTCAAATAGCTGATGTATTTGTTAAAAGTGCTCATGATGGCCCATAGTCGCTTCTTTTGGGCTGGTTTTCCTAGACCTGCTTGTTGCTCTCGCAGAATCTGGCAACACTGCCCCCCCAGACCAAATGGAAGGAAGCCAGAGCATCAGATCGTTCAACATTTCAGACCAAATGGAAGGAGCCCAGAGCAAACGGATCGTTCACATTTCCTCGTTTACTTTCAAGTTCATGTTTTCAAAAAAAGGTACATTATTATTATTCTGTTTTTTTTTCCTGTCTTTTTTTTTAACAATTAAAATGTGCTGAAAGCACGGCGTTTCTAAAGTCTTTCTAAAAGCTGCTTTGGAGACAAATACATCATCAGAGACCAGTTCAATGAGAATAGAAAAAACAAAAAACAACTGTATCATAATAATAACAATAATAATAATAATAAAAAGTGTAAAACTACACAGGAAACATTAGAAATCATTGAACATCACCAATAATAAAAAGAAAAAATAATGAAACTTGGGGATACAATGTACAAAAGTCCTTTTTTTTCGGGGGAGGAGGAGGAGGAACAAAAGGAGCTGAAAGAGGGGAAGTTTGTGGATGTGTGGCCTTTCCTTCCTTTCCTTTCCTTCCTTCCTCCTTGGTCTCTAGTCGAACATGTCGTCGTCGTCCGCCTCCTCGTTGTCGGACTCGGCGAAGTACTTGACCGTCTTCTTGGAGCGTCCGGGCCGCTCTCTGGACGCGTCCAGCAGGGCGGCGCCGCTGCTGCTGTTGTTGTCGTCCAGGTCGTCCTCGTCGGACATGGCGGACGTCAGGGTGGACGTCGGGGCTTTCTTTGATTTCTGCGACGCAGAGACGGACAGGACGAGGTTATATACACACGTTTATTATAACTAGACCATGCCCGTGGGGGGGATATGCGCACATGATCTGGCAACCCGAGAGGCAGTTCGTCCCATAGCTCGCGGGGGCCCATCCCACAGCTGGGCAGGGCAGCCGTAACCATGGCGACATTCTTTTTACATAAAAACGTGAATAAACAGCTGAGATTTGGGGCAATGGAAAAACGGGCTTCTCTGTTAGGTGCACATGGTAAAGGTCAATGTCTGTGTGAAGATTCAGATCAGTTGCTCCAGACTAGAGATGCGCGGATCGCGGTTTTAGCCGCGGTTGCCGCAGTTAACCGCAGTTTGGGTGGAATTGGGTCAATCAAATATAATTATTAATTAATATTGGATAAACCGCGGGTGAAATAATGCGGGAATTAAATTAATGATATCAATCTATAGGCCTATCATAGCTTTTAAAAAGCACGAAATGTCACCGTGTGTGCGTTTGTAGTATTTTAATATTACGTCATTTTACACCATTTTACTACATGTTGCTTTGCAGCCAGCCAGTGTTGCCAGGTTGCGAGAGAAATAAGCCGCCAGGTCTATCTATGAAAACAAGCCCAAAACAAGTTCCAAACAAGCCCAAAAGTCGCTATAAAAAGCTTATAAAAAGCCGACATGGCAACAAAGTGGTTGAAAGCGAAAGTAACTGAATGAAGACGTGTGCTTGTTGTTACCATGGTTGTGGATTGTATACAGTCACTACATCGTGACAGTGGTGAGTGACATTGTTTATAAGAAAACTAACGTCAGGAAAATAACAACTATTTGGTGCGCATCTATAAATAGGATGATATAATTACCGCGGGTGGATGGCGGATGGATAATGAACTTGTTAACGTGGATTTGGGTGACAAAAAAACCCATCCGCGCATCTCTACTCCAGACACTGAGGAGAACCGGGCAGAAGAGATTTTGGTCTCACCATCATCTCACCACTACAGAGCTTTGTAGAGTTATAGTAGGATGGTCTTCATGGAATAAATCATTTAAATCCATTCAGAACGGGGACACATCTGTGTCATTTTAAGATTTATTTATCTATATTCAAAAATAGCAGATCTACAAGCCCATTTGAGCTTGTAGATCTGCTTTTTTTTAATATAAAATCTTCTGCAAATATATATTTTTAAAGCAAACATTTGTAACTCAAATCTTTGCTTATTTGGAACTAAATATTTTGAGATGGGGGTCCGCACACAAAATCCTAACAGCATGTTGATCCAACTTTTCCATGTCAAGGACCCCCACAATGATAAGTATTTGGCCGCAGACCCCCATCTCACAATATGTTGTTCCAGGGACCCCCAGAAGCACAGATCGGAGTAAAAAAATTGCTTTAAAACGTATATACTATATATCTCCAAAGATTAGAACTAATATCTGAAAATAGCCGATCTACAAGCTCACAACATGGCGCTCTGTGACGTGTTGTGAGCTTGTAGATCAGCATTGTTTTCTGCACACAGACTGACAGAAGGATAAATTCATGGTCTTTGATTATTGTATGGATTTGGTTTTGATCTCTTTGCTCCTTTAGACTCATTCATAAACATTCACATTAATTACCTTCATCTAAGTGGTGAAAATATAGAAATAAATGCTTCCTTCACAGGACTGTAATTAATAATAATAATGAATTACATATTATTATGATGAAGACCTAGGCTGGCTGCTTGTTATTATTACTACTATACTACTATAATTAACCCTTACCCTGCTGGCTGGCTGCTTGCCAGGTTTCTTCACAGGAGCGTAATCTTCCTCCCCCGATCCAGACGGCTTCCTCTTCCTCGCTCCCCTGCCTTTACCTGCAACACAACACACATCTGTAAAACATCTGTAAAACACCTGTAAAACATCTGTAAAACATCTGTTAAACCTCTGTAAAACCTCTGTAAAACCTCTGTAAAACACCTGTAAAACACCTGTAAAACATCTGTAAAACATCTGTTAAACCTCTGTAAAACCTCTGTAAAACACCTGTAAAACACCTGTAAAACATCTGTAAAACCCCTGCCTTTACCTCCTAACAATCAAACACAAAACCTCTCCATATTTTAAAATGTTGTTTTTTCATAAATGAACGTCGGTCAAGCAAAAGTAGCTAAAAATAACCGACCTGTAAGCTCACAATGCCACGTGTTGTGAGCTTGTAGATCTGCTATTTCGAAACATTTTGAAAGTGAAAGTGTATCATATTATGATGATTATTATGATTCTTATTGTTTCCTGTACCTTTAAAGGTAGGGTAAGTGATTTGCGTTGGTTAAAATAAGTGTTAAATAGCTCTATATTGTGATAGTACTCATTGCTATAGAGTGTTTGTTCAGTAAAAGGAGTCTCCTTGTCTCTCCAGCTCTTTATTAAACAGAAAATGCATTTTCGTTTCAGTTTCAGTTTCATTTCCAATTTTACCCAATAAGGATAGAGAACTCAATCAGGATACAAATTAAACAAGTGGAATTGGAAGTGATGACACTAAGAAATGAGCAGACAAAATTGGAACTGGAACACTATACAAAAATAAAGCTTAAAAATGGGTACTTTCTCCTGATTGGCTGAGATTTTGACACCTACCGAAAAATGTATTTTCTGTTTATTAAAGAGCTGGAGAGACGGGGAGACTCCTGTTACTGAACAAACACTCTATAGCAATGATTACTATCAGAATATAGTGCTTTAACCTTTTAACAAAATACTTTTTGTTTTAACCAAAAAATATCACTTACCCTACCTTTAAGTGCTGGTGAAGGCTGTTTCTTTGTCCCAGATGGACTTATTATTATTATTAAGTACATGATTATTATGATTGTTACTATTGTTTCCTGTACTAGTGCAGCAAGTTAATGACTTAATCGTTCACTTTGTGATGCAAGCATGAAATTTGGCACACATACTCTGTAAGGGCCACTCTTATGGAAAAGGGCGCTGGCCACTCAAAAATCCAAGATGGCGACCATTTTTTTCAAGATGGCCACCACCTTAGCGGTGCAAATAGTGATATAATCTTTCAGGTTGTGATACAATGATGAAATTTGGCACACATACTCTCTAAGGGCCACTCTTATGGAAGAAGGCACTGGTCAGTCAAAATTCAAAGATGGCGACCATTTTTTTCAAGATGGCCACCACCGTAGCGGAGCAAATAGCGATATAATATTTCAGGTTGTGATACAATGATGAAATTTGGCACACATACTCTCTAAGGGCCACTCTTATGGAAAAGGCACTGGCCACTCAAAAATCCAAGATGGCGACCATTTTTTTCAAGATGGCCACCACCTTAGCGGTGCAAATAGTGATATAATCTTTCAGGTTGTGATACAATGATGAAATTTGGCACACATACTCTCTAAGGGCCACTCTTATGGAAAAAGGCACTGGTCAGTCAAAATTCAAAGATGGCGACCATTTTTTTCAAGATGGCCACCACCGTAGCGGAGCAAATAGCGATATAATATTTCAGGTTGTGATACAATGATGAAATTTGGCACACATACTCTCTAAGGGCCACTCTTATGGAAAAAGGCACTGGCCACTCAAAATTCCAAGATGGCGACCATTTTTTTCAAGATGGCCACCACCTTAGCGGAGCAGAGGGTGCTATAATATTTCAGGTTGTGATACAAGGTAGACATTTGGCACACATACTCTGTAAGGGCCACTCTTATGGAAAAGGGCACTGGCCACTCAAAAATCCAAGATGGCGACCAATTATTTTCAAGATGGCCACCTTAGCTGAGCAGATAATGATGGCCACCACCTTAGCGGAGCAGAGGGTGCTATAATATTTCAGGTTGTGATACAAGGATGAAATTTGGGACACATACTCTGTAAGGGCCACGCTTATAGAAAAAGGCACTGGCCACTCAAAAATCCAAGATGGCGACCATTTGTTTCAAGATGGCCTTCTCCTTAGCAGAGCAGATAGTGATATAATCTTTCAGGTCATGATACAAACATGAAAATTGGCAGGAGCAGTCTCCAAAGGTCACTTGACAATAAAACAATCACAGACACATGAAATGTGAAGATGGTGACCATTTTCCAAGATGTTGTTTTTTCCCAAATAGTTTTACTCACATTTGCAACTGCACAGTGCTGTGCAGACAAACCCCAATTTGAAACATTTGCACCTTCCACTGCACCCTTTTTTGCAGCCACATTTGGTGAGTTCTTGACAGCTCTCTGCAAGTGGTGAATTGGCTGTCCAGAAGACCTGCCATTCTTCACCAAACTTCTTCCATCCCCAGTCAGCTGGACTTTCTGATTCAGGCTGACGCTGGATGGATTGACCCCATATGCAGCCGGCCTGATACGCTGCACGTTTGATGTGTTGAATCAGAGCTGCTCTCGTTGGAGGAATGGCTTCATATGGCTTCTGCTTTCGGGCAAACATGTCAAATCTAGCTTCATCCACACTGACAGCTGTGCTCGATCGATCGTACATCAGGACCACAAACTTCTCCAGGATATTCAGGTCATCATCACTCAGTTTGGGAGGATATTGGCTTAGTTTGGTGAAGATGGGAGAAGCCTCTGAGCAAATGTTCCATGTTTGCCAGGCAGTCTGTTTGCCTTTATTGCGAAAGGCGGAAACATTATCGCAACCAGTGAAGGCATGAAAGAACAGTATGCCTCTGGTCTTTACTGGTCCAATACAGCGGTACAGGTCATGTACACCAATCCACCTTAGGCTCTGACCATGCCTTAATGCAACCCACAGCTGCTGGAGACCAAGGTCCTGAAGTGAGGGAAACATGCTTAATCCTATGACAAGAATGTCAGTGTCATTGGCTTTGATCATGAGAGCTTTGCTACCCTCCTCTGTTGCATGCCTGGCATGTACAAAGATCCAAGTATCAGCTTCCTCATGGAAACATTTGTCCAAACTAACCAGACTAGTTTCAGAGGTACTCAATACATCTGGTCCCTTGGTTACAACAACCATGTTTGGTACAGTCATGTGAGAAATCTTGTCAGCCAGAAAGTGGAAGAGGTCTGTCTTGTTGTCGTTATGTCTGAGGAAATTGCGCCAATTTGCTGGAACTTTATTCTTGTTTGTCACTTGCCGTCGACCTCCCTGGCTGAGTTACACAGCAGTGATGCCACCATTGTGCCCTGGTTGTGCAATGACATTCACTGTATTATAATAAGCTATATAAGACATAATGATACCAACTATATCTGTGCCAAATGTCATGCTTGTATCACAACCTGAAAGATTATATCACTATTTGCTCCGCTAAGGTGGTGCCCACTTTGAAGAAAATGGTCGCCATCTTGGATTTTTGATTGGCCAGCGGCATTATCCATAAGAGTGAACCTTAAAGGTGTAGTGAAATGAAAAATATGTTTTTCACACTTTTAGAGCATATCCGTGGTCATCATATGGGCATACCTAACAATAGATGCCAAAAAAATGAAAAAAAAATCCCTAAAAAGCCAATCTTAATTACTTCCTGTAAACGAAAACGTGCTGCGTGATGACATAATACAGCCTTCACGAATATAAATGAATCTTGATTACATGCACCTGTTTGATTCCCATAGCTGCACGTTCTTCAAACACAGCTGATTTTAATTACAGAGATACTCCGTTTTGAATCTCATTGAAGATGAGTGTATTACTCATTTTAAACTTCATCTGCACACTAAAATATGTATCTGAAAACATTATAGGTTCGAAATAAGCCAGGTAGTAGCAAACGTGCTTCACTGGCCGTCTCTCTCTCACTTGTAAACAAACACTAGCCGTGTGCCAGCACGGCTGAAGTGATTGAGATCCAACGTCCCATAGCCTGAAGGGATGGGACCTTCTGATTGGTTTAGAGTCGTTGAGCCAACGTTTCGGGCTGAACCTTCAAAATAAAATGACCGAAAATGTCACTTCAGTGCGTCTTTAAAGAGTATGTGTGCCAATTACATTTCATCCTTGTATCACAACCTGAAAGATTATATCACTATCTGCTCCGCTAAGGTGGTGGCCATCTTGAAAAAAATGGTCGCCATCTTGGATTTTTGAGTGGCCAGCGCACTTTTCCATAAGAGTGTCCCTTAGAGAGTATGTGTGCCAAATTTCATCATTGTATCACAACCTGAAAGATTATATCACTATTTGTTCCGCTAAGGTGGTGGCCATCTTGAAAAAAATGGTTGCCATCTTGGATTTTTGAGTGGCCAGTGCACTTTTCCATAAGAGTGGCCCTTAGAGAGTATCTGTGCCAAATTTCATGCTTGCATCACAAAGTGAACGATTCCTTTGAAATCTGCCATTAACTTGCTGCACTATACCTTTAAGTGCTGGTGAAGGCTGTTTCTTGGTCCCAGATGGACTTATTATTATACTTATTAAGTATATGATTATTATGAGTATTGTTTCCTGTACCTTTAAGTGCTGGTGAAGGCTGTTTCTTAGCCTCGGTATCAGAGTCAGAGTCCCAGATGGACTTGTCTGGTTTCTTAGCTGCTTTGGGTGCTGCTGGTGGTTTCCTGGGTTTAGGAGCCAAGTCTGACGGCTTCTTAGCTGTTCACAGACACAAAGAAGAAAAACACATTCATTTACATATTCATTTACATATTTATGTACATAACATATTCAAACAACATTCATATAATTACATAAATATACATTGAAACACATAGTTGACAGACAGGTGAGCAGTCACACCCTAAACTCAGTATTTGACTGCATTCATAGGCAGCGTCTCAGCCTGTGTTGATTTTGACAGCAGATTTTGATTTAGTTTTAGTCATATTTTAGTCATCTGAAATGTTTTAGTTTTTGTCTAGTTTTAGTCGACTAAATATCATAAGATTATACTTGACTAAATGTACAGTTGATTTAGTCGACTAAAATGTATTGTGGCGGTGCCTTGATGGCGTCGTAACGGCTGGTTTTACACTTGGTTGCATGCTGAAAATAGCAGATCTACAAGCTCACAACGCGTCGCGCTGCGACGCGTTGTGAGCTTGTATATCTGCTATTTTCAGAGCGCAACACCCGAGCGCAACCAAACATAAAATGACTTGTCTTTTAGTTCTACTGGATCTCTTCTCCACTAGATCCCTCACTAACATTTTAGTCTAGTTTTTATTTGTTGATGAAATTGTCAATATATTTAGTCTTAGTTTTAGTCATCATAGCTTAGTTTTTAATTCGTTTTCGTCATAGTTTTAGTTGACAAAATCAACACTGCTCTCAGCTCCTTAATCCATTCAATATGAGAACACATCTGTGTCATCTTAACATTTTAGCAGATAGCACTTTGGCTATCCAAGCTTGTAGATCTGCTATTTTTTTTTAATTGTGGAAAATGTGTGCAAATCTTTGAATATGTATATGTTTTAAAGCAAATATTCGATCTGTGCTTCTGGGGGGTCCCTGGAACAACATGTTTTGAGATGGGGGGTCTGTGGCCAAATACATATCATTTTGGGGGTCCTTGACATGAAAAAGTTGGATTTAGAAAACAACATTTAGATATGTATTTGGGCACGTTCCCCCATCTCAAAATGTATTGTTCCAGGGACCCCCCAGAAGCAAAGATTTGAGTTACAGATGTTCGCTTTAAAAAAAACTATATATATATTCAAAGATTTGGAAACATTTTCAAGATTAGAAAAATAGCAGATCTACAAGCTTGTAGATCTGCTATTTTTGAACAGCCAAAGAAATCTTAGAATGACACAGAAGCGTTCCATCCTGCGTCCTTTCCGTGGGTTTTGTAAAGAAGGAGAGGTATGAAGGTAGATAATCACACAGCTTGTAGATCTGATGTGAGCACTCAGTCAGACTCAGTGAAATGACAACCTGTAAGCAGTAATGCTGCATCTCATCATAAAGGCACACTACACTGTGACTTCAAACGTCAATGTAAGTTTATGAATATTTTATGGGTTAGGGTGACCCAGATTTACATTTACACGTGTGTCTGTGTGTGTCTGTGTGTGTGTGTGTCTGTGTCTGTGTCTGTGTCTGTGTGTGTGTGTGTGTGTGTGTGTGTGTGTGTGTGTGTGTGTGTGTGTGCGCGCGTGTGTATCACATTTTACGAGTGCTCAAATCTATAAGCTCTAGAAATGTGCCACACTATCTATCTTCATATAGATGTCCTTTCCTTCTTTACATCCTACATCCTCCTCTATCCTACAGCAGTGGTTGCCAAACTGGGGGTCCCCCAAATTATTCTGGGGGGTCCCCAGATGATTAGCTTAATGTGACAGTAAACAAACCATCATACAGTCTAAGTGTATACAGGGTATCTGCACATTTAATACATGACTTTTAAAACCTTTTTGATACAAAAAAAAAGAACAAAACATTAAAACTATTACTGCGTCAAAGGTAAGCAACAAACTGTACTAACACTACCTGAGAAGGAGCAAACATTGTGGTTGTGAGCTTGTAGATCGGCTATTTTCACAATTTTTGTATCTGTGGAACCGAGTAATAATTCCTTTTAACAGGTCGTTCATGAAAGTCCTTGCGGTCTTGTTTCCAATGAGAACCTGTGAGCAATTAGGGGTTAAGAGTCTTGCTCAGGGACAAATTTCATTTCATCGACACATATGCTGACCTGGCCGGGAATCGAACCTGGGGCAACCAGGACCTCTGGCTCCCTAGGCGGGCTCACTAACCATTCAGCTATGGCCGCCCCTGAGTCAAACTAAATGTAAATGCCTCAACTCCTACAATTCCAAGTGCTTGTCAGGGTGGAGGGGGGGGGTCCGCTGTTCAAATATGATTCTTTCTCCCTAGTTCCATTGAGAACCACTCCTCTACCCTACAGAGTAAAGGACCTGAGAGCTGTTACAAAAGAGCACTAAACATTGGCATTGGAGCTCCCTCCGGTGGATGAAAAAGGCAGTACCTTTCTTGGCAGGAGGCTTGTCGAAGGCAGCGGCGCTGCTGGAGTAAGAGGAGAAGACTGGACCGCTGTCATCATCACTGTCCAGCTTGAACCCGTCTGGAACACACACACACACACACACACACACACACACACACACACACACACACACACACACACACACACACACACACACACACACACACACACACACACACACACACACACACACACACACACACACACACACACACACACACACACACACACACACACACACACACACACATTAAACACTGTACACCTGGAAGCACTATGTTGGACATTTCTATATTTACGGTAGAGTTGTTCCGCTGAAAAGCTGCCTTTTGTTCACATGGTCTGCTCTTTTTTCCCCTCTACACTTAAACCTCTTTGCCAAAAAATTGCCGATCTACAAGCTCACAACGCCTCGCAGCGCGAGGCGTTGTGAGCTTGTAGATCTGCTATTTTTTGGCAACAGTTCTCCTCCGAAAAGGGATGCTAGGGTTCAAGTGGTTAAGGTACAAAAAAAAAAAATCATATCGCACAAAGATTTGGCGGACCCCCTGCAGTAACTTTGAGGACCCCCTAGGGGTCCCGGACCCCCTGTTGAAGACCCCTGTCCAAGACCATTACGGTCTCCATTCTAATACTCTAAAAAAGATATAGTCGAGACGACCGAGAACATGAATCCATGCAGAGGTTTTTCCTCCGAATAGGGGAAGGTTGATTCTAAGCCGATTCTAAATCCCAACAGTGTTCTGAAAAAAACCTATGTTTCTATATCAGTGGTGCTCAATCTTTTTCATGTCAAGGACCCCCAAAATGATATGTATTTGGCCACGGACCCCCATCACAAAATATTTTGTTCCTGCGGGTCCCGGAGGCAAATATTTGAGTTAAAAATGTTCGCTTTAAAAATATATATATTGAAAGATTTGCACACACTTTCACGATTTTTCAAAAATAGCATATCTACAAGCTCATAGCACGGCACTTTTTTTGAATAGTCAAAGTGTAAAAATAATGCTTTTTAGCAGATGCGTTCCAGGTCTTAATGGGTTAAAACCTGCTAGGAATGTTCCACAGAAGACGAGCGAGCGAGCGAGCGAGCGAGCGGGCAGACAGACAGACAGACAGACAGACAGACAGACATCAAAGTGCAGACAGAACCAGAGGCCCTCAGCAAAAAAACACAAACAAACAAACAAACCCAACAGCCGAGGCGCACTGACACACTTGACTGACAACTTCCTACAAGGGGCTTCATCTAATATTTAGCTCAGAGGAGGGAATAGAGAGAGACTGAGCAGAGCATAGCGTCTTCTGGATGCACTCACCACTGTCGTTGCTCTTCTCAGAGGCCTTGGAGGAGAAGATGCTGGCTGCCTCTTTCTTCTTAGCTGCTGCTGGTGCCGACCTGCGGGGAGTCAAACAAAAAAAACACACACAACAACATTACATTATTCACGTCACCTCGTACAGCTTGACATCCTGCATTAAACAAATAAAAGCTAGAATATATATATATATATATACTGCATCGATAGGAAATGTCATGAGAATGTGTATAATTCAAGGTAACATTTCCCACGGTGCAAACAGAATGCACCGTGGTGGATTCAAACGTCTACACACACACACACACACCTTCTATTGAATGATAGATACATTAGTGTTATTTTCATCTCACTAGAACAGTGGTTTTTTCAACCCTTTTCAGTCCATTATTTATTCTGCATTTGAGCCACGGAACCACCGTTTGATGAGATTTGGACTCTCAGACCAGAGTCCTGCAACGGGCCGGGTACCCGTCGGGTGAAAACGGGTGAAAATGTTACTTTGATAAGATCACGGGTACGGGGGACGGGGGGGGTACTGAACTAATCGCGGGCGGGTATCATTTTATTGTGAAAATCAGAGAGCACTGTTTCCGCCCCAAACAACGTCACTTGTGTAACTTAAAGTAATGCTAGGTAACTTTTTCAATAAAACTAAAGTTAAAATGTATATCTTTTGTGAGTGGCAAATGTTTCACAACACCCACTCCATGAATTTCACCCCCGAAAGCCTTTTATTTATATATGTTCTATTGAACGTTGTCGAGCATGACTTTCCCACGAAAATGACGTCATCTGGCCGGAAAATGGAAGCGGAAATGCACCGGTTTCCTGTTTGGCCAGGAACTATTGCACCGGTTTCCTGTTTGGCCAGGAACTACTGCACCGGTTTCCTGTTTGGCCAGGAACTACCGCGCTAATAACAAAAAGGAAACTCACGCTGATTTTAAGAGATTGTATGATTTGAAGAACGAAAAAAAAACAGAAAAATAAAACACATCTCACGGTAACTAAAGCTCCACTGGCTAAGAGAAACGATCCACAGATCGTATAAAACAATTAAAAGAACGCTTTTTGAAACGCTTCCGTCTTCCGGTGAAAACGAATGGAATTCTGGGTAACGCAGTAATAAATGAACGGCCTGCAGTGACGGTAATGACCAGCAGAGGCTGCTAAAAATTGTTTTTTTGAAATCTGCACTGTATAACTTTAACACAGCACAACTGCATGGAGCACGCTGGTCAGTTATCTTAACTCACAAAATCTTAAACCTTCAAATTAAAACCATCTGACGACGTAAACAACGACACGTGTGTGCTGCGTAGATGCGCGTTCGCGCGCGTGGCTTAAGCTCGCTCCTCCGTCTTCACTTGATTTCTGTACCAACCTGACCACTGAATGTAGCGCTGTTGTTGAAGGCTGCTTTTTCAACACACTTTTCAATAGGGTTTACATTTTACTCTGCATGTAATCACGGGTAAACGGGCGGACAACGGGTCGTTTATTTGACGGGCGGGACGGGTCTGGTTCGTATTTTGAAATAATCACGGGTGACGGGTCGGTCTATGGATCTGAGTATTGACGGGCGGGTTCTCAAAATTAGACCCATGCAGGACTCTGTCTCAGACCCAAGACTTAGAATATGTTGTTATCGTTGGATATGATTTTGTCCACAATTCCATCCATGCTGTATTGATGTTGGTTCCATAGGAGAGATAATAGGCAAACGTTGATGAAAATAATTATTTAGCTAAGTAATGCAGATGTTTAACGACAATTTAACTCTTGAGTGTGTTGTTGTAAACGCTCCAACATGTGTGTAAGTGTGTAGTTGTCGGTCCTTACGGGGGGGTGTGTTTGGAGGGAGGTGGAGGAGGAGGGTAGGCGTCCTCTTCCTCGTCCTCGTCGTTGTAACTGTCCTTGGTCTCCGAGGCGGCGAAGTCATCTTTGTAGGACGACGACCGGACCGGAGACGAGAGCGCCACGTCGTCTTCGCCGTTCTCCTCCTCTTCGTCGTTCTCCTCTTCCTCAGAGAAATCAAACGTGTATTTGGCCTTGCCGGCTGAAAAGAGAGGAGAAAGAGAGTCAAGACACGTTCATGACCTACGATTACAATGTAGGTATTTATCAGACTCTCTTTATCCAGAGTGACTTACAGTAAACAAGATAAATACATACATAGAATACAGAGACAGTGTAGTGTCTCAGTAAACTATAGGATCATAGAATACAGAGACAGTGTAGTGTCTCATTATACAACAGGTAGTTCCGACCAAGCAATCTGATTGGCTGAAATAGCTATCTAGCCGTGCTTCAAACCAGCATGATAGCACGGGCCTAATCACATTAATAAATCACTCCGTACTGCAGTCCGCACCTGATTAGACCATATATGGCACAGCTGTGCCGTGAAGTCACGCTGTCCCACGGTAGGAAAACAAACAGACAGTATCCTGACCCACCGCCGCCACCGGAGAACAAACAGCTATGCAAAATGGACTATGTTGTTAATTTGGTGGATTTACGGTTGATCAATGGTTAGAAGGTTATAAATATCCTCCTGTATAAAGTAAAATTACTCCCATTTCGTTAACAGTCCAGTGTATGTTATACTTTATCGTACGAAGGTATCGCACGGCGAGAATAGCCGATGTACAAGTCCACAACGCGTTGCCATCGCCACGCGTTGTCAGCTTGTAGATCAGTTATTTTGGCCACCTGACACGGTCGTACGACGGAGCACATAGCCTACTGGAATTCATTCCACTGCGCAAGCATTGATAGCTCAGCTGTGTTGATGAGACGGTGCCTCAAACTCAAAAACTGCTACAGCCTACAGGGACTATTTAATGTCTCTCAGTCAAAAACTCTTCTCTTTACAGGGAAACGGACAATAGCGAAACATTTTTATTATTAATTGCCCCACAATATGAATACATTTGGATGTGTTTTGTTGGTAACTGTTGTATAATCGCAATATTACACTCGAGGGTGTGCTTTACCTTACATTATTGGCACTTCAGTGATGCGCGCGGAACTCGGCCTCGCCACACAGTGTAGTGTCTCAGTAAACTAGGATGCCAGGTAAACCATGAACCTACCATCAGTCTAAATAACATGCCATCTAAATGACATTTTAGCCTTGTGGTCAAAAACAAGCCTAAAGTAACAAAAAAAAAGAGAACAAATTACCCGTCCGTCTGCATCTTCGTCAAAACTAGGTCGAGCGCTAGGGGGCGGGGCTAAGGTGGAACCTGAAGAGGTGAGGCTTCAGACTATTTTTAAATATGTCCCATATGTCAACTCTACGTCTACAATGAACACAATTATGATACAATTGTCCAATAATAATTGTTGCCGTTGCACAGGGGTTGCATCAGACCGGCAAGAGTGTTCAGGCGTGTCGGGGCACACCGCCAGCTAATCAAGCTTACGGAGTTCAGGATACAAAAAGCTTGTTAAGCACTTTCAACCTGGTGCCCCTGTTTTGGGCAGGTCATTATAGGCAGACAATTCTCTAACATAGCTTTAGTCCTATGTGTGTGTGTGTGTGTGTGTGTGTGTGTGGAGAAAACAGCCCACCTACTGTACAAGGTCACAATGTGTCACATCGCCAATACGGCATAAAACTTGTCTTTGGTCACAGACATTTTATAATTGTATATACGTGCTGCTATCTGTCACGCATTATTTATTATGTGTTCCTTCCTCTCTATTCTATTTTCCCTATTTTAACTGTTCCTTTCATTTTAACCAACTCTTTACTTTTATAACTGTGTGATAAGACAATAAAGTCTGATTGATTTATTTATTGATTGACTGATTGATTGATTGATTGCACAATCTGAGATGCATTGTATACTGTCTAGATTAGAGGGTATACAAAAAGATGTTTAAGCACTTTAAACCTGCTGTGTTTTGGACATGCCATGAGCAAAACTTCTTTAAAATAGTCTAATCCTTTCTGTGTGGAGTTTGCATGTTCTCCCCGTGTCTCCTAGGGTAGTTAATACCCTCACAAAAAACATAATAATCCTGTAATAGTAATCCTGGTCACTATACTGCCTCCCCCTGGTCAGCCGGGGCGCCTGATGGAGGGGAAAGGAACTGGTTGGAATATCGTGTTCCTTCCACGCGCTACGTCCTACCGGGGAAACTCTCCCCTGTCAGGTGATAAGAAGGTACGTCCTACCAGGGAAACTCCCTCCTGTCAGGTGATAAGAAGCTACGTCCTACCGGGGAAACTCCCCCCTGTCAGGTGATAAGAAGCTACGTCCTACCAGGGAAACTCCCCCCTGTCAGGTGATAAGAAGCTACGTCCTACCAGGGAAACTCCCCCCTGTCAGGTGATAAGAAGCTTTTTTAATCGTGGGATTAAAAAAAAAAAAAAAAATCTAATCCTACATGCTTAATTTACTCTGTTGTACGTGGGTTTCGTGCGGCGAAAGCTGCCCAGCTGCGAGCTCACCACCCATCGGCTATTTTTTACCACGCACCACAGTCGTGCACAGAAGTATAGAACAGGGCTTAAATGTTCTCTGAAGCCACAGGCAGCTCAGTGTGAGATAACTGTAGTCTACCAGATGCTCTCTGTGCGATAACTGTGGTCTACCTGATGCTCTCTGAGATAACTGTGGTCTACCTGATGTCCTCTGAGATAACTGTGGTCTACCTGATGTCCTCTGAGATAACTGTGGTCTACCTGATCCCCTCAGTGAGAGATAACTGTGGTCTACCTGATGTCCTCTGAGATAACTGTGGTCTACCTGATGTCCTCTGAGATAACTGTGGTCTACCTGATGTCCTCTGAGATAACTGTGGTCTACCTGATGTCCTCAGTGAGATAACTGTGGTCTACCTGATGTCCTCTGAGATAACTGTAGTCTACCTGATGTCCTCTGAGATAACTGTAGTCTACCTGATGCTCTCTGTGAGATAACTGTAGTCTACCTGATGTCCTCTGAGATAACTGTGGTCTACCTGATGTCCTCTGAGATAACTGTGGTCTACCTGATGCTCTCTGAGATAACTGTAGTCTACCTTATGCTCTCTGAGATAACTGTGGTCTACCTGATGTCCTCTGAGATAACTGTAGTCTACCTGATGTCCTCTGAGATAACTGTAGTCTACCTGATGTCCTCTGAGATAACTGTGGTCTACAGTACCTGATGCTCTCTGGGATTTGGTTTCTCTGGGGATGATGGGCTGATCGATGTCCTCCACGTCACTGGGGTCTGATTTGGACTCGTCGTCAGACCAGGGGTTACGCTTCTTCACCTTCTTGGGGGTCCCCTTGGGCCCCGGGGCTTTCCTCACTCTGGGAGCACCTGCAATCAAGTAAAAAAAACAAAACACAAAATATAATGCCATGCGAAATCAACACGAGCGGATAGCAGCTCCACTCCGCTCACATGCTCTGGTGTAATTGTAGAAGAATAAGTCATTTCTTGGGTGAACTACTCCTTTAAAAGCTTAAAGTTAAAGCTGCCCTCTGGAGCGTTCGTGTCCTCCCAGAGAGGACATGCTGGCTGGTTTAATCCATCCATATGCTCTCAACATGACACAAGAAGACCTTCTGGGTACAGTGGCCCTCATTTATGAACGCAGCGTATAAACTGCCATATATTTTTCCATATATTCGGCCGTACACCAACGTCAAAGTCACATTTATCAACGCATCCTACACAGCTGAGCCGAGCATACACTTGGTCCCAGCGTTGAGAAATGTCACGGCTGAATTTAAATGACACGCCCTTAAATATTCTCAAAACGCCCCGATTTTACGACATGAAGACGAACCAGAATACGACCAAAGACATGAAAAGCCAATAAGAAACAGTTTCCCCCGCTGGCCTCGCCGCACACGCCTCTCTCTCTCTCTCGCTCACACACACACACACACACACACACACACACACACACACACACACACACACACACACACACACACACACACACACACACACACACACACACACACACACACACACACACACACACACACACACACACACACACACACACACACACACGTACGCCCGCCCAACTTTGTCTTTCATGTCCGTGTCCGTAGCGTAGCGGTACATGAGACTCGGGCGGAATGCAGTGATTCCGTGCCGCCACGTTAATATTGGAGCGTCGGGTTTATATCCTTAACCCAGCCAGGTTGTGTAGCCTACATAACTCTCTATGACATAACTCCATAACATAGGACAAGCTACTGTAAGTTTGTAGACCTCACTGTCAGTGAAAAAATGGTCGGGGCTCCCGAAAATTCTCTCGCAGAAGCGCTGCTACGCTGAAAATAGCAGATCTACAAGCTCACAACGCGTCGCAATGCGACCTGTTGTGAGCTTGTAGATCTGCTATTTTCAAATAGCCAATGCAGCCATGCAGATCTGCAAGCTTAACCGAATGACTGTTAAAGCAGTTTGTTTAAATTACTTTATAAAATGTTATATTTTGACAGGGATTATTTATTAGTGTAGATATACATTTTGGAGTGGATTATGTGTCCAGATGCCTGTCAGACAGTCAGACAATGCTGCTCTGCAGGTCTACAATGGAATAAACGGGCGCAGCCAAAGTCAACAACTGGTCTCGACCAGACGTGAGATCTCAGCGTAAAGTAGGATGAAGCCCACGTCAGGATATATTGATAAATGCCGAAAAGTGCGGTGATTTCGCCGTACGCCCATTATTTGGGCTGCACCGTGTTGATAAATGAGGGCCAGTGTGTGTTTATGCTCTCAACATGAAGACCTTCTGGGTACAGTAAGTGTTTATGCTCTCAACATGAAGACCTTCTGGGTACAGTAAGTGTTTTTATGCTCATTCTGACCTGGCTCCGCCTTCTCTTTCTTCACACGAGGAGCCCGAGGAGCCTTGGGCTTCTTGGCTCCTCCTCCTTCAGAGGAGTTCTCTCCCACGGTGGCTCCTCCTCCCTCTCCTCCCAGACCCTCGTCATCCAGCTCCATCTTCACAGCATCATCGCTCTGACAAGACACAGGAAGAAGAAAACAATGAAACACCATTTAAACAAATCAACTCACATGAGTTCAGTGATGTTTGTTAGACACTACAGGGACCTGACAAGCACAGGAAGACCAAAACAAAACACCATTAACTCTTTCATTGCCACGGACGGAAATTCCGTTTATTTTTAGCGGATCCTGCTCTATACCTGACTTTGTCCGTGTTCACCGTCAACGTTCTGATTGGTCAGACCCGTCAACGTTCTGATTGGTCAGACCCGTCAACAAAGTGATTGGTCAAGCTTCACGTGACACATGGCTATAAATACATTATAAACACATATCGATGACAAAATGTATCAAAGGCGCCGCTACCTTCACACAGGGTGTGATTTTTGAATTGTTTTATAAACGATGGCGCTGTGATCTATAATCCAGAGTGACCACGTTCACTGTAACTCACACGGATATGGAAATAACGTCACACGAAGATGTCCGCCTCCGTCCACTTTCTGTCTATTGGTTTCCTGCTAATGCTTGTAACTGGAGCCCCTCTAGACCAGATAACCGACGCGCTAGAGGGCAGCCTAGTGGGACCCCAATCTACACTGGAAAATCCTCAGTGTTCATTTAACTCTGAGAGTGTACACATGTAACCAAATGGTTACATTTGTACACTCTCAGATTTAAAGATAACTCCTCAACCCAGGGTTGAGAATCAGTGATCTAATTTTACATTTCTAGATTCTGTCAACAGAGATGACTTAGGGTGGGGGTACTTAGACTTAGGGTGGGGGTATTTAGACTTAGGGTGGGGGTATTTAGACTTAGGGTGGGGGTACTTAGACTTAGGGTGGGGGTACTTAGACTTAGGGTGGGGGTATTTAGACTTAGGGTGGGTGTACTTAGACTTAGGGTGGGGGTATTTAGACTTAGGGTGGGTGTACTTAGACTTAGGGTGGGGGTACTTAGACTTAGGGTGGGTGGGGTACTTAGACTTAGGGTGGGTGTACGTAGACTTAGGGTGGGTGGGGTATTTAGACTTAGGGTGGGGGTACTTAGACTTAGGGTGGGTGGGGTATTTAGACTTAGGGTGGGGGTACTTAGACTTAGGGTGGGTGGGGTACTTAGACTTAGGGTGGGTGTACTTAGACTTAGGGTGGGTGGGGTATTTAGACTTAGGGTGGGTGTACTTAGACTTAGGGTGGGTGGGGTATTTAGACTTAGGGTGGGGGTACTTAGACTTAGGGTGGGTGTACTTAGACTTAGGGTGGGGGTATTTAGACTTAGGGTGGGGGTATTTAGACTTAGGGTGGGTGTACTTAGACTTAGGGTGGGTGTATTTAGACTTAGGGTGGGGGTATTTAGACTTAGGGTGGGGGTATTTAGACTTAGGGTGGGGGTACTTAGACTTAGGGTGGGGGTATTTAGACTTAGGGTGGGGGTACTTAGACTTAGGGTGGGGGTATTTAGACTTAGGGTGGGGGTACTTAGACTTAGGGTGGGGGTACTTAGACTTAGGGTGGGGGTACTTAGACTTAGGGTGGGGGTACTTAGACTTAGGGTGGGTGTACTTAGACTTAGGGTGGGGGTATTTAGACTTAGGGTGGGTGTACTTAGACTTAGGGTGGGGGTATTTAGACTTAGGGTGGGGGTACTTAGACTTAGGGTGGGGGTACTTAGTGGGTCCTTACCTTCTTCTTCTTGGGTACTTTCTTGGCGGAGTCAGCCTTGGCCCCCATGGCCTGGGTGGGGGGCTCCACCCTGCGCCCGTAGGGCGAGGGCAGGGTCTCCTCCAGGTGCATCTTCTTCACCTTGGGTTTGCCCACCTTGCCCTTCACCAGCTTGGCGACCCGCCCGGCGCTCAGCTCGTCTCGCTCCTGGGCCTCCAGTTTCTGACGAGAAGAAGAACAACACGCCATGGTCACATTGAGACATGAAGACATGACGCCATGGTCACATTGAGACATGAAGACATGACACCATGGTCACATTGAGACATGAAGACATGACACCATGGTCACATTGAGACATGAAGACATGACACCATGGTCACATTGAGACATGAAGACATGACACCATGGTCACATTGAGACATGAAGACATGACGCCATGGTCACATTGAGACATGAAGACATGACACCATGGTCACATTGAGACATGAAGACATGACGCCATGGTCACATTGAGACATGAAGACATGACACCATGGTCACATTGAGACATGAAGACATGACACCATGGTCACATTGAGACATGAAGACATGACACCATGGTCACATTGAGACATGAAGACATGACACCATGGTCACATTGAGACATGAAGACATGACGCCATGGTCACATTGAGACATGAAGACATGACACCATGGTCGCATTGAGCCATGACCCGTTTCAACCGTCTGCCATCTCTGTTTTGGGCAGGTCACCACTGGTGAAACATTCAGAAGTTCTACAAGCTCACTACGAATCAATCTGGGAACCCATCGTCAAATAAAAAGGAAAAGCAGCGGCCACAGCTTTTTTCACTTTTGCATTTGACTCTGGGGGGAGTGATTAGATAGACCGACGATGACAGGAAACCGGTGTTTGGACAGACATAAAGACAGACATAATAAACTTACATCCAGCTCTTCTATAAAGACAGACATAATAAACTTACATCCAGCTCTTCTATAAAGACAGACATAATAAACTTACATCCAGCTCTTCTATAAAGACAGACATAATAAACTTACATCCAGCTCTTCTATGAAGATAGACAGGTCCTCCTTCCACAGATCTTCTGAGTTCTTCCTCTGGAGCTCGTTCAGTTCTCCTCTCTGCACAGCAAACGATAACAATGTAATGTAGGCATTTAGCAGATGCTCTTAAACACATACATAGAATGCAGAGAGACAGTGTAGTGACTCAGTGGACCAGGATCACAGGTAAACCAACAACCCATAAGGATAAGGATAATTCCTTTTAACAGGTCGTTCATGAAAGTCCTTGCGGTCTTGTTTCCAATGAGAACCTGTGAGCAATTAGGGGTTAAGAGTCTTGCTCAGGGACGAATTTCATTTCATCGACACATATGCTGACCTGGCCTGGAATCGAACCTGGGGCAACCAGGACCTCTGGCTCCCTAGGCGGGCTCACTAACCATTCAGCTATGGCCGCCCCATCATCAGTCTAAACAATATACTATAAAATAATCATCTGTACTTTGTAACTATAGGATACCAGGTAAACAATGCTAGCATCTGTTTAAATAACATGCTATCTAAATTACATTTTAATGTTGTGGTCAAGAAAAACAAGTAACAAAAACATGAGCTCAAATGACCAAGATATGACAGCATGGTGGACATATCTACTGTAGGTCAGTCGCTAGCATTAATCCAAGGTGTCAGGAAGGGTATAAGTGCTTTAGGGGTGAGGTGGAGTCTGAAGAGGTTAGTCTGAAGACGTTACGGGGGAAGAGTGGGAGTGAGTCTGCAGTTCTAATTGAAATGGGGAGTTTGTTCCAGTTTGGGAGCCAGGAGGGAGAAGAGTCTGGGACGTGTGGAGCGTTGTCCAGAGTGTTTTAGGGAAGGTTCTGACAGCTGCCTTGTGGGCTGGTTTATAAGCTGCTTGACCTTCAGGTCTCTCTGCTTAAAGGTTTCATGACGTTCAGTTTTACCACACAGTAAAAGTCTTTGTCATGGTCCTTCAAACGTGTATAGAAAGTTTTAACCAAAAAATGTCCACTCCATTGATCCATGGCAGGTGTTTTTCTCTCACATTTCTAAAGCCTTTTCAACTGCAATGAAAAAAGAAATCTTTGCCTGCGGGTGTCGCTGGTGAGGGATTTTGCCTGTCAATCATCGCCTCTGCTCCGCCCCCCCCCCCCCCCCCCCCCCAAAGGAAAGGATAGGGGAGGGGAGGGGCGAGGAGGAGAGTGGGCGGGATTAATCGACTGTGACCTCACTGTCGAAGGGCCAAGCTCAGATTACTTTTCTGCCTAATTATTCAGAAAACCCCAGACCACAGAAAATCCACTGAATGTTCAACGTTCAGATTTTTTGGGTGTAATTGAGGTCATAAAACCCCCCAAAAAAACATAGAATGTCATAGAACCTTTAAGGTTAGAGTTAGGTGTGATGTTGTTACCTTCAGGTCTCTCTGCTTCAGCAGCTCTTCCACCTTCTCCTTGGTCAGGCACCACAGAGGCATGTTGAGGATGTAGTTGAAGTTTGGTCCCGACGACGAGCCTGAGTCCACCGAGCCGTCACTGTCGTCACCGTCCCTGTCCTCACCGTCTAGAGCCTGACACACCCCACAAACACCACATTACACCACATTACACCACATTACACCACATTACACCATGTTACACTATGTTATAACTACACCGTCCCTGTCCTCCTCCTCTAGAGCCTGACACCCCACAAACACCACATTACACCACGTTATAACTACACCGTCCCTGTCCTCCTCCTCTAGAGCCTGACACCCCACAAACACCACATTACACCACGTTATAACTACACCGTCCCTGTCCTCCTCCTCTAGAGCCTGACACCCCACAAACACCACATTACACCACGTTATAACTACACCGTCCCTGTCCTCCTCCTCTAGAGCCTGACGCCCCACAAACACCACATTACACCATGTTACACCGTCCCTGTCCTCCTCCTCTAGAGCCTGACACCCCACAAACACCACATGACAACTTCAGCTTTAATGTCACATCACAGGTTTACAGGAGTACAAGAGTGGCTGATAGTATTTATAGTACACGGTCAGGTCCTTGTTTTGGGTCATGAGGGCTGAAACCGCTGCCTTTACATCAGAAATAATGACACAAACAGAGGCAGAGACCATACCTTCTCCTGTGCTTTAAGAGCTGTTCTTAACCCTTTAAGACCTGAAGCCGATTCTACATGTCTCCTAAATCCCAACAGTTTTCATGTTTCTATATCAGTGGTGCTCAATCTTTTTCACATCAAGGACCCCCAAAATGATATGTATTTGGCCGCAGACCCCCATCAAAATATTTTGTTCCAGGGACCCCCCCAGAAAAGCAAAGATTTGAGTTAAAAATGTTCGCTTTAAAAAAATATATATATTCAAAGATTTGCACACATTTTCACGAATTTTCAAAAATAGCAGATCTACAAGCTCATAGCGCGGCACTCGGTGCCGCGCTATGAGCTTGTAGATCTGCTATTTTTGAATAGCCCAAAGTGTAAAATAATGCTTTTTAGCTCAAATCAAAAAATGACACAGTTCCAGGTCTTAATGGGTTAAGAACCATACCTTCTCCTGTGCTTTAAGAGCTGTATTTAAGAACCATACCTTCTCCTGTGCTTTAAGAGCTGTGTTTAAGAACCATACCTTCTCCTGTGCTTTAAGAGCTGTATATAAGAACCATACCTTCTCCTGTGCTTTAAGAGCTGTGTATAAGAACCATACCTTCTCCTGTGTTTAAGAGCTGTGTATAAGAACCATACCTTCTCCTGTGTTTAAGAGCTGTGTATAAGAACCATACCTTCTCCTGTGTTTAAGAGCTGTGTATAAGAACCATACCTTCTCCTGTGTTTAAGAGCTGTGTATAAGAACCATACCTTCTCCTGTGTTTAAGAGCTGTGTTTAAGAACCATACCTTCTCCTGTGCTTTAAGAGCTGTATATAAGAACCATACCTTCTCCTGTGCTTTAAGAGCTGTGTTTAAGAACCATACCTTCTCCTGTGCTTTAAGAGCTGTATATAAGAACCATACCTTCTCCTGTGCTTTAAGAGCTGTGTTTAAGAACCATACCTTCTCCTGTGCTTTAAGAGCTGTGTATAAGAACCATACCTTCTCCTGTGTTTAAGAGCTGTGTTTAAGAACCATACCTTCTCCTGTGCTTTAAGAGCTGTGTATAAGAACCATACCTTCTCCTGTGCTCTGGTCCATGCTGCCACCGGGTCAGACTCGTAGCCTTTCTGAACCAGCATCCGGATCAGCTCTCGTTTGCTCTTGTTCTCTGTTAGTGAACAAAAAGGTGAGTGATACATATTATAATCACCTAATCATCTCATAAGAACCACACAGTTTGTTACGTTAAGAGCTACAGTGTCATCAATGTCATCAAAATGTACTTAAAAGTACCAAAAGTAGATTGTACTCATTATGCAAAATGTCCCATTTCACAACTTTTAAAATGCAATAACAATCTTTTGAAAATAGCAGATCTACAAGCTCACAATGTGACGCATTGTGAGCTTGTAGATCTGCTATTTTCAAATGGCCGAAATGTATGTAGTGCTGAAGTGGTTAATGTATGTTTTGTAATAATAATCAAAATCCACAAAGTAACTAGTAACTAAGGTTTTTAAATACTTGTAGTGGATTAACAGTATTTGCCTCTGAGATTTACACAACTATACATACATATTAGGGCTTTCACCAACTAGTCGACTAGTCGACTAGTATAACCACTAGTCGACCTTGTTGGTACTAGTCGAATAGTTGGAAAAAAAATAAAATAAAAAATAAAAAATAATAATTTCTAATGCTATAGTAATGGCCCATCTTACTATTATTATTATCCTCCTGACTTTATTTTTTATCAAAAGGGGGTCAAAAGCATGCCCAATAAAAGCCTATTATTGGGCAATGGGGATCCTTGGAGACACTGCTGTGGTGCTGTGCCAGAAGCGCTTCCCTTAAAACGCCATAAGAATAAGGGCAGGAGGATAATAATAATAGTAATATAGTAGTAGGATGGTATTAAAACAGTGCCACCCAAAAAAAAAAAAAAAAAGTTTTTTTTTTTTAATTTAAATTTCGACTAGTCGACTAGTCGAAATTTAAATAAAAAAAAAAAAAGGTTTTTTTTTTTAATTTAAATTTCGACTAGTCGACTAGTCGACTACCACTGGGTCAAATTAGTCGACCTGTAAAAATCTCTAGTCGTGAAAGCCCTAATACATATATGTGCTTTCATGATTCTTACCGATGGTGACCTTCCCTTCGATCTTCTCCAGGACAAAGCGGGCCTGGTTGGACAGCTTGGAGGACTCTGCTCCCAGGCTGCCTAGCAACCAGTCCTTCCTCAGCTTGTAGTAGTGCAGCCGCAGCTCATAGAACTCCTTCAGGATGTCCTGGACCGAGTCGTACCTCTTCAGACAGCCCATGTGGTCGAACAGAACCTGACGGGACGGAAAAAACACAGGCCTTACATTAAATCACTCAAGCCCTTTATACTGTGTTGTATGAGTGATACCGGACCCTTTATACTGTGTTGTATGAGTGATACCGGACCCTTTATACTGTGTTGTATGAGTGATACCGGACCCTTTATACTGTGTTGTATGAGTGATACCGGACCCTTTATACTGTGTTGTATGAGTGATACCGGACCCTTTATACTGTGTTGTATGAGTGAAACCGGACCCTTTATACTGTGTTGTATGAGTGATACCGGACCCTTTATACTGTGTTGTATGAGGGATACCGGACCGCACTTTGACAACCCAGGGATGAAAGCAAACACAAGTCTCACACATTTTCTTGTAAGGCCCAAGACCCAATCTGTGATTTATCAAACCAACCACACCAGAGCTGTGTTTCCATTAGTACAACTATTATGCTTCAGTATTAACGTTGTAAACCTATGTTCAAGCTGTTTTATATATATAGCCAACAGTTGAAAAAATTGCAGATCGAGGCTTTAGTCTTTGCTTTTGTGAAATACCACTAGGGTTTTGTCTAAGATGTTTCACAGCATGTATTCTATAGCTAGTTTGACCCATTCTAAATACTCTTAAATCATTCTATAGCTAGTTTGACCCACTCTAAATACTCTTAAATCATTCTATAGCTAGTTTGACCCATTCTAAATACTCTTAAATCATTCTATAGCTAGTTTGACCCATTCTAAATACTCTTAAATCATTCTATAGATAGTTTGACCCATTCTAAATACTCTTAAATCATTCTATAGCTAGTTTGACCGTTTCTAAATACTCTTAAATCATTCTATAGCTAGTTTGACCCACTCTAAATACTCTTAAATCATTCTATAGCTAGTTTGACCCATTCTAAATACTCTTAAATCATTCTATAGATAGTTTGACCCATTCTAAATACTCTTAAATCATTCTATATCTAGTTTGACCCACTCTAAATACTCTTAAATCATTCTATAGCTAGTTTGACCCATTCTAAATACTCTTAAATCATTCTATAGCTAGTTTGACCCATTCTAAATACTCTTAAATCATTCTATAGCTAGTTTGACCCATTCTAAATACTCTTAAATCATTCTATAGCTAGTTTGACCCACTCTAAATACTCTTAAATCATTCTATAGCTAGTTTGACCCATTCTAAATACTCTTAAATCATTCTATAGATAGTTTGACCCATTCTAAATACTCTTAAATCATTCTATAGCTAGTTTGACCCACTCTAAATACTCTTAAATCATTCTATAGCTAGTTTGACCCACTCTAAATACTCTTAAATCATTCTATAGCTAGTGTGACCCATTCTAAATACTCTTAAATCATTCTATAGCTAGTTTGACCCATTCTAAATACTCTTAAATCATTCTATAGCTAGTTTGACCCACTCTAAATACTCTTAAATCATTCTATAGCTAGCTTGACCCTTTCTAAA